>NW_021318635.1:742092-892726 GCF_001605985.2 Dendrobium catenatum
TTAATTTCGTAGTCTGAAAAAACTATTTGTATGAGACCAAAATGTCTTATATTGATTGAATGACTCACTCATCAAATAAACCTCTCGATCTCATCTTGCATCAATTTTGGATACCAAATAACTTCATGATTTGATGCAATATTGTAATGTGAACTAAAATTGTTCTATAAGTATGCTAGATCCTAGGATGTTTTCTATGTTAGAGAAATGAGAACTCATATGGAATTTAAATGAACATGCCATATTTATGTTGTAGTGTATATGATCGATGATTAAGCATTTGGCTCATTATCTTGGAGTGTAAAGATAAGGTCCCATCAATATCACAATCTGGCTTATTCACATTATGGCATAGCCCGATCATTTTGCATAATGATTAGGCTTCACCTTATATGAGACAAAAAAAAAAAAATTAAAAAATTTTGCACGTGTGTCACTCATATGTCCCTCATATATTCATTATTAGTAGGATGTATCTTTTTTCCCTTCATACCATCTTGCCTTATTGACCCACTTTTATATACAATAAGTGGTTAGATGATTTTCCTTAAGGGAGTCAAAACTGGTTGATAGGTTAGGCCTGGGCCCGATCCAAACCAGTTAACTTGAACTAGACCCACATAATAAATGGGTTGAAAATACAAACTTAAACCCTATCAACTAGCAACCCAAATGACCCAAACCTAACTCGTTAACATGTTTTAATTGGTAAAATATATAAACCTAAAGCTCAGGATATTTGATAAAAATAATAATGAAAAAATAAGAAGATTAATATAGTCAATGATCTAAGGATATGTTGATAAATAATATTCTTGTTCTCTAAATTTGCATCAAAAAAATTATATTTGGATAAGATCTTGTATTTGATAATGCATTATTCATGTTAAATAAATATATTTGAATATAATATGTTATTTTTAGAAAGTCAAAATATTATTTATTATTTTACAAGAAAAATATATGTCACCATAAACAATAATTTAAAGATTATGGCACACATTTTAAAGAAAAATAATAATAAATTTCTATTTATGGTTATTTAAATGCTATGAACTTATATCCTAACTTAATTCCACAAATAGGATTTATTAATGGTAATACAAGTTAGACAATGAATTAAAAGAAATAATGAAATAAATAGGAAGACTGAAATTTAGAAATATAAACAGCAAAAGAATCAAATCAAAAATAAATCATTTGCTTGCTAAAAAAAACCAGTATACAAAGAAATATCTCATACTGACAAACATCTTATATTCATGCGCCCACTTGCAAAGATCGCTACAAAACCTTCTTTTCACTTGTCCCTCATGTAACCATAGATTATCACCTTCCAAAGCTAAAGTTCCACAAGACAAATCTTCACAACGAAAAAATGACGATGAAGACCATTTTTGCCATTTTATATTCTTAAAGATCTGTGGAGCAAGTTTTCAAAACTTATGTATATTATTTGATACCTCGTTCAAAAGATCAATAGCATGCAAGCGAGTTGATTCATCATGAAACAACAATAATCCCCTAATATTTTACTCATTCAAATCTAAAATATTAAGCTCTTTATCTGTCTATCGTCGCGAATATTCAGGCACACAACAATTCTAAAAACTGCAAATACTATTTTAAAAAAATACACTTGATGATGTATCTATGCCCCATAATAATACTTTCTATCTCTAATTTGCATGTACTGTATATTCTTATTACAAATTAAAATCACATGCTAGTTTTAATTTAATAACAACAACAACAATAATACAATAATAATAATAATAATAATAATAATAATAATAATGTACGTATTGTGTAAGAAATAAGCATGCAGCTTAAGTTCATTTGTTTAGGAGATCCATAAAATCTCTAATGTTTCAAATTACACAAACTTGGATTTCTAAAGGCACATCACATTATATTCAAACCCTACACATTCTCACACGAAATACTATTATTCGCGGCTCTAAGCTTATTTGGATCCCAAAGTCTAGAAGTATACTGATTTCGTTGGTACATCTTTACAAAGGGCCGATGAATGCAGTATGGTGTTGATTTGTCATATAAAATTTTATCTGAAAACAATATGTGTATATTCTAAACTAAATTGTGTGAAGCTCAATATGTGATAAAATAGTTGTATGAATCTTACCCTTTTATATGTCTTATATTTTTTTATTTGTGCCCACTAATCCTTTTTTTATTAGTATAAGTCTTCTATGCTCGGATTATATTAAACATATCTAATGTAAGGTTTATTTTGTAATTTAACTTTAGGTAACTAGTGATACACATAAGGTCTATTTGGAACAGCTTTCTCCTTGCTTTACATTTCAAATGAAACTGCTACAATTTTGGTGTGGAAAGCTCCTTTTTGCAACCAGAGTAACTAAGGCTTTGTTTGTTTGAGGGTTTTTTCGCCATTTTCGTTTCCAAAAACGGAGGATTTTTTTTTTTTTTTTGGTTCGTCAAATCACGTTCCCAATAACTCCTTTTTTTCATTTTTCTACAGTTTTGAGAAAGCTTTTTATATATGCTTCTCCGTTAGAAAACTCCATTTTCTAAACTAATGTTTTTTAAAACTGTCTTTTACAAAAGCAATAAAAAAACAAACCAAGACTAAATCTTCGATAGAGAGACATCTTCATTATAGCTTTCTAGTACAAAAACTTTAAGTTCTAAAAATTTTTGTACTATAAAAATGCTTTAGAAAGCAGCAAGAAAGCTATCTCAGATGAAGCCTAAGTTACCTCACAGTAATTTCACAACTAACTTTATAAAATACTACAGCCGTTCCAAATAGACTCATAATCACTTTATTTGACCCCCTGAACCTTCTATACTAGCTTATAGTTATCATGATATAAAAATCTTTATTGAGCCAATTAGAGACATATGTGATGACAATTAGCTTAACAAAATAGTTAAGATATGTCTTTTTATCTTATTACGTTGTAGCTCTAGGTTGACTTAGGGTTTTTTTTTTTTTTACTTAAAATTTTCTTAATGATTTTATTTTACGTAAATAATATCTTATCAAATGTTTTATAGCACACATTTCTATCATGATCAATAAAGTTAAAAATAATTATAATAACTAGTATTATATATATAATTTTTATTGTTTATAAATTTTTTATATAAATTGGTATCATGATAAGATTAATTGTTTATTCATTTAATTTTATATAATTTGTATCATTACTAGTTATTTAATTTTACAATTCTGTTATTAATAATTGATATTATAACTTGCTATTTCATTTTTTATATTATAGATAAATTTTAGACCTGCACGCACCATGCATGTTATTATTTATTTGGTTAATCCTTGAGATTAATATATTTACTGAGGTTCTTATATTTGCAGTGAGAATTAATGTTATAATTAGTACATCTAAGTGCAGAAATACAATGTGGAAAAGAAGTAAGAAAGAACACATAAAAGTTTATAGTGGTAAAATCAACTTGACCTATATCCACTCCTTCGAGCTTTTCCTCCGGGTATTGCACTAAACTCAGTGGCTCTCCTTTTGCTCCCACAACAAGGTAGAGAAGCCTATAAAAAACCTTCTTTCTACCAACTCCAGTGAGGCAGAGAACCCAACTCTTTTTGCTTCCTCCTAAAGCACACAGAGAAACTGACTCCTTTTGCTTCCTCCTGAAGCAGGAAAAGAACCTCGATCAGTTGCTGAAGTAGACCTCTCAAACCTCCAAGGAACCAGGGATGATGATCGAAGAAGACAACTCAAATCCTTGCTTGGAGCAACCATTGTGAAACCCTCACAAAATCCCTCTCATAACTCTCTCTCTCCCTTGCTCTCCCTCTCCTCTTGACTCGATCTCTTAGGTCAAGACAACAACAAAAGATCACCTCTTGAGTAAACAATATATCTTATATAGAAGAGATTCAAATTTGCCCTAAACTATAATTAAATGTCAAAGATTGTCCAGGATGATCAACCGATTCTCCAATACGATTAGTTCAATTTCAGCTCAATCAGCCAGGATGATCTAGATGAGTCTGGACGATTAGAAGGTTTCTTTGTTCTGATCGTCTAGAACGATAAGACATCATCCTGTATGATTAGTTCAAGGCATCGAATATTGTCCAGACAATCGCTCTATTTGGCCAAACTTTACCTGGCTTGGACAATAAAAAATTAATTGATCTTCTAGGATGATTTCACGATCATCCTGGACGATTAGTTTAAAACATCAAATATCATCCAGAACATCACCCTGGTTACATGTCTGGATTATGAAAAAATAACACAATGTCGAGGAAAATTTTTGATCGTCCTGGACGATTAGTGCAAATCAATACATGTCATCCAGAACATTATTCTTGTCGTCCAGGAAGAAACTAAGGTTTGTTTAACTAATAGATCCAGACGATCCTTCAAACGTCTAGGATGATATGATCGAGCAATCAAACCTTAATAGCTTTCCTTAATTTCCAAACTAATTTAGGCATAATTATAATGCATCATCCGTCCTAGACGATGTCTAAAAATAAAAATGCCTAAAAGTTTTGGCAGCTGATTCTTTCTGATTTGAGTCTATCGTCCAGGATGATGCTAATATCATCCATGATGATTTGCTTAATTGTGGTTGTCTTAACCAGGATACCCTAATTAGAGTTTCTATTTTTAACTGATCGTCCAGGACGATTTGGGATCATCCTGGACGATATGATCAAAAATAGAAAACTCTAAAAATATGCAAAATTTTTCTCTAAGTGTATATATGCAAGGTTCTTAGCATCAAGACCCACTTTTTTATGATTGACTCAAGAAAAGATAAAAACCCTTGACGTGCACTTACATACTGACTCACTCATAGTCTACCAAATCTTAAGATGACTTAATTTAGAGATTTACCTTGTGGACCTAAAACGTTAGTAGGCAAGGTAGTCATAGAAAAATAAAAGTGTCAGAAATATTTGCTATCATCAAAATTATAATCCTTGAATCCAAATTCGCAACACTCTCCTATATGTAACTGCTAGTAGACCAGATATAATATTTAGTGTGTGCCTTTGTGCCCGATTCTAGGTTGACCCAAAAGAGTCGCACTTGACTGCGGTCAAGAGAATCCTTAGATATCTACTAGGTACTCCAAACTTAGAAATTTGGTATCCTAAACATAGAACCTCCTTTAAGATCTTAGGGTATTCAAATTCTAATTTTACATGATGCAGGGTAGATATAAAAAGTACCTATGGAACCTATTAATTCATAGGAGAATCCTTAGTTTGCTGGTCTAGTAAAAAGAAAAATTTAGTTGCCCTTTCCATGACTGTGGCGGAATATATAGTTGGGGGAGTTGTGTTACACAAGTTTTATAGTTGAAACAATAACTTTTAGATCTTAGATTACCTGTAGGAACCATCTCAATTATATGTAGCAACACTAGTATAATTTGCATATCCAAAATCTAATTCAACACTCTCGAACGAAACATATAGACATTAATCATCACTTCATAAGAGATCATATAACCAAAGGAGATATAGAATTGTAACATATAGCTATAGGAGATCAATTGGAAAACATATTCATGAAACCATTAGCCTATTGCACCTTTAGCACCTTGAAGATAAAACTAGGTGTTATAGACATTTATGTTTGATCCAAAAAATAAATAGTCTAAGATGTTCCATGATCTTCACACCCTCATCTCACTTAATTCCTAAGATGTTCAACTTTCTATCCATATCATACTGTATGATTCAAATGTGTATTGTACGATCTTCACAAAATGCATAGATTATAGCCCTTTGATGAATTAATGATTTAAATTCGATCACTGATCTACACATTATATTGTATGATACTCTTATCGTACTGTACGATCCACATGTCACTGATCATCCACGCATTCAAGTTGTTTAGTACGATATTATTGCCATTCGTATTCTACGATATCTTCCTTTATACTGTACGATCCACATAGCTAAATAGACTGGAATAAATTTAACTCGGCCTGTACGATATTATTATTATTCGTACTGTACAAACACCCATTCGTACTGTATGACACTTTTTGTTAAAGGTCGTATTGATCTCCATCGGATGAACGTATTTCCTTCATATCATCTTGTACGATCTTGATCATACTAGACGATTTGACGACTTTTTCTCAACAACTCATCTAGATGAATTAATTACTTAATCATACCATATGATCTGCAATCGTATTGTACAAATAGTTAAAAATTCTATAAATAGGAAGGGGAACCTACTTAATTCACTCAACTGCTCTTTATTATACTTTTGTAATCAATAACTAGCTCAAGCAAACGTGTTCAAATCATTCCGGGAAGCTCCTCTTCCTCTCGTCGCCATAACAATCATTTCCTTTCTGCAAAAGATGAGGATGCCTACCACAAGTTCAAAACATGCAAGATCACTCCTTCTCGCATGTTAAATCAAGCAGCGCTTAACTTTGAGGTGATGAGTATCATCTCTCCTACTTCCCTTCAATTTCTTCTTACCCTAGTCTTTTCGTTTAACTCTGAGCTCCTCTATGAGTTCCTTGCCAACCATAGGGTCAATCTAGTTAATTTAACCCTCACTTTATTTGTCTACTGTTAAAATGTCAAAATCATAAAAGCAGACCTCATTGAACATATCGGTCTTTCTATTAAAGGGCCTTAATCCCACTCCTTTATAACAAATGAGTTTAACTAGAGTTCCATCAATATGTTCCTTAGAAATGTTGCTTTCAACCAACACCAACCTCTTGTCCAGTCCTTAACACAAACGCCGGCATCCAGTGGCGGAGCCAGAAATTTTATTCAAGGGGGGCTAAATTAAACACTATAGAAAAATCATCCATTATTGGCACAATTTTTCGGTGGTTTTTCGCCGGTGAATTTTTCGTTGGTTTTCCTATTTTCCGGAGGTTTGCCATATCATTTGGAATTTTAGAATACATTAAAATAATTATGTTTGCAAACTTATTACTAAAGCCAAAAGACGCTGTAAGATCAAAATTAATAATGAAAATAACATATTGAGAGGCACAAAAAAAAAAAAAACATGGCGAGAGAGGAGCGAAAGGGAAAATGAAAGTTGTACTCGAGGTCGTGAGTCACGAGAGAGGAGCAAAGGGGAAAACGTAACAGGCCAGTTTAGTCAAGGGAAAGCATGCCATTTGGTAGTGGTCTCCGTTTAATTGGGCTTGCGATATGATATTGTAGCTAGAGTAAAAAAATTTATAAGAATGTTATTAGTAAGAAAAATATTTTGAACAAAGCCTAAAGCATATTCTTATATGTTAAATAATATAATTGTTAGGTCTTATTTTTCATAAAAATAATATTAATTTTCTTATGTAAATTGATCATCCACACTTAAATTTTCTTTAAAATGAGTGCAACACATAAAAAATTCAATTAAAATGTATATTACACATATCTCAAAATTAATACAATACTTTTAAGATCCATTTGGACAAAAAAAAAATCAATAAATTATATAACTATTTTTTATGAGTATATACATGCATTAAAATCATGACTGTAATTATAATTTGTACATCCAACTCTTATTTTTCTTATAAAAAATTTATTTTAATATTTTATATCACTTAGGCTTGTAGCCTAAGAGGGAAAAAAAATTAAGAGGGGGGGGGGGGGGGGGGGCTGGACCCCCGGGGGGTGGGGCACGTGCCCCCCCTCCCTCCGCCCTTGCCTGCATCATCCAATATGTTCTTAGAACATCCATAATATTCAAAGCTGGAGATAGGATACACATGACCCCAATCTTATCTATTGTCACTTACCTAATCATGTCCAATACTATATTTGATGAACTCGACATGATTATTGACAATATGCAAAACATTACTCAAATTTTCTATCTTAGCACCCGTAGAAAACTAAATCCAGCCCTAGGGCATCTCATAGGATACATTCTTCACCACAAATACTATATAACCTTTCTTGGTGAACCCGATAATGTCCTTATTTTTTTATATGGATGCCTCTTTCCATATCTTGTTTAATCGGGGGAAATAAGCATGCTAAGCTAGATTTTGATGAAGAAGGGGAGGCTACTCCAGCAGGAGGACCTGCTCCACCAAGAGGACCAGCACATGTCTATCCTCAAGATGTCATTATTCAACGATCAGGATCCGTTGTATAACACCAGTAGCATGGGGATGACATGTGAAGGTTTGGAGAGCAATTTACTTTGATTGATCATCACTTTGCCTCCATCCACCTTTTCAAGACAGCTTGTCCAAATGAATTAATTATTTAATCATATTATATATTCTGCAATTGTACTATACAAATAGTCAAAATTTTTATAAATAGGAGGGGGGACCTACTTAATTCACTCAACCGCTCTTCACTACACTTTTCTACTCAATGGTTAGCTCAAGCAAATGTGGTTGAATCATTCCAGGAAGCTCCTCTTCCTCTCATTGCCCTGACAATCATTTCCTTTCTGCAAAAGATGAGGATGCCTTCCATAAATTCAAAGCATGCAGGATCAATCCTCGCATGTTCAATGAAGCAGCCCTTAACTTTTAGGTGATGAGCATCTTCTCTTCCACTTCCCTTCAATTTCTTCTTACCCTGGCCTTTTGGTTTAACTCTGTGCTCCTCTATGAGTTCCTTGCCAACCTTAGGGTCAATTTAGTTAACTTAACCCTCACTTTATTTAACGCTGCCAAAATGTCAAAATCATAAAAGTAGACCTCACTGAACATATCGGTCTTTCTACTGAAGGACCTTGATCCCACTCCTTTATAATAAATCAGTTTATCTAGAGTTCCATCAATATGTTCCTTAAAAATATTGCTTTGAACGAACACCAACCTCTTATCCAGTCCTTAGCACAAATGCCTGCATCATCCATATGTTCTTAGGACATCCATAATACCCAAAGCTGGAGATAGGATGGGCTTGAACCCAATCCTATTTGTTGTCACTTACCTAATCATGTCCAATACTATATTTGATGAAGATGACATGATTATTGACTATATCCAGAACATGACTCAAATTCGCCATCCTAACACTCGTAGGAAACTGATTTAGCCCTAGGGCATCTCATAGGATACATTCTTCTCCACAAATACCAGTTGACCTATCCTAGTGAACCAGATAATGTCCATATTTTCTATACAGATGCTTCTTTCCATATCTTATTTCATCGGGGGAGAAAGCATGCTGAGCCAAATTTTGATGAAGAAGGGGAGGCTACTCCAATAGGAGGACCTGCTCCACCAAGAGGACTAGCACCTGCCTATCCTCAAGATTTCATTATTCAATGATCAGGATCCATCGAATAACACCAGTAACATGAGGATGACATGCAAAGGTTTGGAGAGTGATTTACTTCTATCGATCATCACTTTGCCTCCATCCATGAGCTCCTTTGGCCACCACCTCCACCATATAATTAGGATCCATGATTTGACTAAGTCTTTATTTGATATCATTTAAATACTTTTTTCTTTGCTACTCCTCTTTTTAGTAATTTCAAAAGGGGGTGAAGTTATCTGTACTTAGTTAATATCTTTTCAATTATATATCGTGTTTCTTGAATTCTATTTTAGTTTTTGTGGTTTAAAATAAAATACATGTTTTTGTTCATGTTTCTATGTTCTTCTATTTATTTTAATAAAATAAAAATAAAAACAAATGTTATCATGCATATTAACTAATATTATTTGGCATCATAAAAATGGGGAGATTATTGCAATCCAGGATCCCTAGTCTATGATTTTGATGATGACAAATAATATTGATTGAATTATTTCATTCTTGATTAAACATTTTGAATGCTACTCTTTTATGTGAGTTCTAATATTTCAAGGAGATTACACACTGCTCAAGACAACGGAAGACTCCAAACTTGGTAGAATAGAATGTGAAGGAGTCTGCATTTTTTTTATTTACCTTTTTTTTTGTTTCTTGAGTTTGACAACAAAATAGTGTACTCAAATTTAGTGACCATGCATACACACAGGGGAGAGTTATTTTTGAAGATTAAAAATTATTTTCTATGTAGATTAAACTGTTTGATTTTAAATCATACGATAAGATATATTGCGGCTTAACGGCCAACTTCTATAAACTAATCATACTATATGATGGGGATCATACTGTTCAATTTGTTTTCAACACTAAACCCTAGTAGCCATATTAATTTAAGAAAGTTTCTAAAATTTAAAGTTTGAACACATCATACTATACAATTCAAATTGTACTGTACGAACATGTGAAATCTTGCTAAAATTAACCCAAGTGATTAGTCAATTAAATCAAGGCTTAATTAATAATTGGTGATCGTACTGTACAAATTGAACCATATCGTACTATGAACTGAGGCTATATTTGGTCATACCAATGATCATACGTGAAAAACCCTTGATTTATTCTAATCATACTATGCGACCTTGATTATCGTATGATGAACTAAGGCTATTTTTTGTCATACCAAAGTTTGTACCAGATGAAACCTTAACTTTTAAACTAATTGTATTCATGATGTATACATCATACAAGGCAACCTGAATAATTTTAACTGATCATACAGTATGAATTGGATTATACCAAATGATGAACAGAGATAAATTTTGGTTGTCCCAGCGTTCGTCCTGTATGAACAAAAAAATATAGTATATCATACTTTGTATCGTACTAGATGATATCTTAAGAATTTTTTACTTGCTTGTACTCCTTTATACCAAGATGAAATCTATTTTTAATTGATCGTAATGTATAATCTATGATCATACTGTATGAATAGAAATGGCTAAATTAAATCTTTAGGATTTCTGGAAGCCTGTTAAATAATGCTTTTATTTGTTAAAGGTAAGGGAGAGGAACGTGACAACTGTAGGAACTCTAGAGAGGGAGCTTTTTAAAAATATTTAGGGCTTGTGAGAGGAAGGAAAAGGTGAGTTTGAGCATGAGGGAGAAGGAGTGTGAGGGGATCACACGGTTGCTCTGAGCCTACTTCACGCATGCTCCACTTGTAGCCTGGGTAAGTCTTGGGGGAGCTCTCTTGGGAAGAGGCTTCATGGTCAAAGTCCTTGAAGGTTCTTTACTTTCTTCAGAAGGGAAAAAAATGAGATGGTCCTTTGCCATCACCGAGAGGGTGGCATAGCATCTAGCATTCTGCCACATCGGGGAAGATGAAAGTGAGTTTTTGTAAAGGGTTCTTCACGTTGTTGTGGGAGCAGAAGGAGTATTGCTTTTGAGTACTGCAAATCTTGGAGTGGAGGACTCTAGGGAGTGGACATAGGTCAAGGTTGACCTAACCACTATAAAAATTTCTGGTGTGTTTTTTCCAATTTCTGCATTTTCCTTTTCTTACATTTAACCGTGCTATAACTTCTTGGTGAAAATTTGATTTTAGTATTTTTTTGTGCGATTTAAAAAATTCATCACCATTATTGCAATAATTATCAAATTATTAACTTTTGCATTTTAATAGTTAAGTCATCCTTTTTAAAATAAACAAAAAAATAGAACTATTACTATTTAGGATTAATTTTTTAAAATATCAATTCACCACCCCCCCTCCCCTCTTGGCGCATCTCATACTTTTAATGACGTAGTAGGTGGTGAGTGAAAGGATAGGAGTAATATGGATCTAGTCCAAGCTTTAGGAATAATTGCGTAACGAAGGATGTGCTGGATTGTATGGGTATCTTTGACTAAGGTATTGATAGTGGAATTATAAGAGTGAGCATTTGTTTCCCAAAGAATATAGTTAACATGAGTCCAATTGAAGTTAAGAATAGAAGCTAAGATGTGAAGTTTGTCACAATTGGTAGATAAGTGAAGATATATATAGAAGTCCTGATAGGTTATCTCTAGAGGCCTTCTATTTATATAGGATTCTAGAGTAGTAAAATAAGATTTAAGGCAGAGGCTTGCAAAGAGTTTGAACAGTAGTTTGGGGTTGAAAGAGAAGGCAAAGGTCCAAATGAATCCAAGAGTTGTGTTGGCAAAGACGTGTAGTACTTAAAAGTTTAGAGTGGATTGGTTGATGATCCTGAAATGGTTGATGCTAGTAGCTTTGTAGAGTATGGAAGAAGCTTCATCTATCGCTTCAGTAAATCTAGGATCGATAGCACTCCTAGAAGAGCTACCGATAAGTGCATGAGACCTTTTACTACCAACCGTTGGCAAGATTTGAGAGTTTGAGTGATAGGGAGGAAGAATTGGAGGATTTTATAGTGAAGAAAAATGATTCAAATCAACTGTTTATATAGGGTCAGGAAAATCATCCAGAAAGATTGAAGGATCATCCAGGATGATCATAATCAATAATATTGTCCAGAAATTTGGTTAAAAAGATGGTTAAATCATCCAGGAAGATTAGACATCATCCAGGAAGATTAGACATCATCCATGATGATTAGACACAGGCGATTGTCTTGAGGAGTCAGCCAATACGATCTTTGACTATAAAGATCATACAGGATAAATAGGTGGATCGTTCAAGATGATTGGCAATTATGGATCATATTGAATGAATTCAAATCATTCAACCATTTTTGCCACTTGGATTGTCTAGGATGAAGATGGAATCATCTAGGATGACCACCAATAATTTAGTTAGAATTTGATCATATCATCCAAGATGATATGAATCATCTAGGATGATGTGAATAAAAAAAGTATTTTGGAAAGATTGAATAATGGAGAGGGATGAATAGGTAGAATAAAAAAAAATCAATTTAAAATACCAAAAAAACAACAAAATAAAAAAAAATATGATAAAAAAATCAATTATTAAAACAAATACCAATTTTTTTATCAATCAGTACTAAAAAATGATAAATTTCCCTTGTGATTAAATTAAAAATTAGTAAGAAATGAATTAACATCGATTAGAAAATGGTAGAACAACCGATCTTATTAACCCCAGCTCTGACTCCTTACAGGGTAAAAATCTTTTGTAAACAAAAATCTAACTCATAAAAGTAATATGTTCAAAACTTAATATCATAAAAAATATCTTATAGAATAATATATCATGATCATGAGTTTCAAAAATCAAGTTTTTGAAGATATCAAGTGACACAAGAATTCTTCTAAGATTTAAAGGATTGAAAGAGAACAAATCTTATTTCTTTGTGTGCTCATTTTGTGCCTCTTGTAAGTTATTTGGGACACTTTGCACATATTTTAATTTTTGATACACTTTTTTATCTTCCAATTATTTGGCGATCATTAAGCATCTTTTATGTTTTCTTTAGGGCTCATTTTATGCCTCTTGTTATTTTTGCGAGCTAGCTCCCTTTCGAAACCTTGAAAGAATCTGAGTTATTAGAATATCTTTCAGATATAAGAGAAGAAAAACTTAATCTATAATATAAGTAAGAGTAAATCACAGAGAAGAATCATTTTCATATGATAAATGAAAAAACCTCATCAAGAAAACTTGAAATTTATTTAATGACTTTGAACATTATTCATATGAGATAGATTAATGTATAAAGATTAAAAAGATCTCAATTTTAAAGTCCAATTTTTAATCTCAAATATATTTTTGCTGCAAAAATAAAATTACACTGCTAAAGGAGTTAGCGGAAGAGAAACAATTAACGATGTTTCTTTCTTTAACTGATTTAGGGAGGTCAATCATTACTTATAAATTTTTAAAACCAAAAGTAAGGAAAATATATCATTCCAATAGTGACCATTGATAAAGAAAAAATTGAAGTGAAAAAAAAAACATAAAAATATAAAATATAAAATAAAAGAAATATCAGAGGATAGAAAACAACGATTTCAAGCATTAATATCTATTACACCTATTATGGTTCTCAAGATTCTAAAAACTTCAAAGGTTAGTGGTTTAGTAAAAATATTAGCAAGTTGGTTTTGAGTGGCTAGATGGTGTAGCTCTATATCTACTTTAGTAACATAGTCCCTAATGAAGCGATGCCTTATGTCAATATGTTTGATCAAGGAGAGTTGGATTGGATTCTTTGAAATGTAGATGTCACTAGTGTTATCATAAAAGATTGAAATTATGCCTAAAGGTAAACCTAAATCAAGAATTTATTGCTTTAACCGGAGAACTTGGGCCATACAACTTCTTAAGCTAATCTACTCAACTTTAGCAATGGATAAGAAAACTGAGTTTTATTTTCTACTGGACCACGAGACTAAGGATTGTCCTATTAATTGATAAGTTCCAGAAGTATTTTCTTTATCAACTCAGCATCCTATAAAATTTGAATCAAAATATCCTATGATTACAAAAGATTTGCTATGCCTAGGGTTGCAGATTCCAAAGTCAAGAGTTCCTAAAATATACCTAAAAATTTTCTTAAAAGTGGTCAAGTGAGACTCTTTTGGATCAGCCTGAAATCTAGCATAGAGATAAATACTAAAGATAATATTAAGTCTGCTAGTATTCAAGTAGAGAAGTGATTCAATTATCCCTCTATATTTCTTTTGATTAACAGACTTACCATTTGAATCCTTATCAAATTAAACAGTTGAACTCATGGGAGTGTTGATTGGCTTGGCTTTATCCATCTAATATTTCTTAAGGATGTCCTTAATGTATTTTGATTGATTGAGGAAAGCCCCATCATCCTTCTTCCTTATGCTAAACCCCAAAAAGTAAGTCAGTTCTCTCATCATACTCATTTCAAATTCTTTACTCATTATTCTTGAGAATTCATAACATGCATTTTTAATAGAAGATCCAAATGGAATATCATCAACATAAATTTAAAGAATCAGTAAGTTATCTCCTATATTCTTCAGAAATATGGTGAGGTCTACGCTCCCCTTAACAAAAGATCTTTCTAATAGGAATGTGCTTAGCCTTTCATACCATGCCCTGGGTGCTTGTTTAAGTCCATATAATACCTTTTTTAATTTGAGCACATGATTGGAAAATTGTTAATTTTTAAAGCCTCGGGCTGTTCAACATACTCATCTTCCTTTATTACCCCTTTTAGAAAGGAACTCTTAACATCTATTTGATACAATTTGAATCCTTTAAAATAAGCAAAGGCGCATTGCACTCTAATAGCTTCTAATCTAGCTACAGGGGAAATATCCTCTTAAAAATCGATCTCTTCTATTATATTATACCACTTATCCACAATCTTACCTTATTCCTCACCACTACTCTAGAATCATTCTTTTTTTTTTTTTTGAAATCCCATTTAGTTCTAACCAAACTTTGATCCTTAGGCCTTTAAACTAGCTCCCAAATATTATTCCTAACAAATTGATTTAACTCTTCTTGCATGACTAGGATCCAGAATTTATTAGATAGGGCTTTATTTAGGTTGGTGGGTTCAGTTATTGAAATGAAGGAAGAGTAGTTAACTTCTTTTCTAAGTCCATGCCTAATTTTAACACCTTCAAATGGGTCTCCTAAGATTAATTCTTTAGGATGACTTGAAGAATATCTCAATTCTCAAGAAAATGTGTTCTCAAGTTCAATCCTTTCCTCCATATTTAAAGATTCTAATCTTTTGGTGACTTCTATAACATCCTCTTCTCCAACCCTAGACCCTTCAGAATTATCATATTCATCAAATATAACATGAGGGGTCTCCTCAACCACTAGTGTTGTTTTATTAAAGACTCCATAAGATTTCCCAACACTTGAGTAACCTAGGAACACTCTTTTATCAAATTTTGGTTCAAACTTTCCTAGTTTAGATTTCTTATTACTAAGAATAAACACTTTACATCTAAGGACATGGAGGTGAGAGAGGTTAGGTGTCCCACCCTTCAGGATCTAATAGGATGTCTTATTCAATATGGATCTAACATTTACCCTATTTAGAACATAACATGTTATATTTATTGCTTTTGTCCAAAAGTATTTAAGAATTGAGTATTAAGCTAACATATCTCTAGCGGATTCTACCATGGTCATGTTCTTTCTTTCAGCTACCCCATTCTGTTGAGGGGTTCTAAGAAATGAAAAGTTGTGATCTATCCATTACTCTTTATAGAAGGATTTAGATTTTCATTATCAAATTCTCCACAATAATCACTATGAATTATTACAATTTCATAACCTAACTTCCTCTAAATCCAAGTGGACAAGTTCCTAAATTTCTTGAATGATTCACTTTTTTGATACAGGAATCTAACTCAGGTAAACCTTAAATAATCATAAAAAATCACATACCCAAAAACTTTCCCTCCTAAGCCTATAGTGCTGCCAAGTCCAAAGAGATCCATGTGAAGGACTTCTAAGGGTTTGCTAGTGGAAATATCTTTAATTTTGTAGAAGGAGGATTTAATTTATTTTCCTAACTGACAGGCATCACACAAGTGGTCTTTTGAACTCTAGTTTGAGAATTCCTCTCACTAAGTATTTTTGGATGAGTTTCATAAGGTTTTTTTATGCTTGAATGACAAAGCCTTCTATGCCATAACCAAGATTCATTAGTAATTATTTTTAAGTAAAATGAAACAACACATTCAATATTATTTAAATCAAGCATATAAACATTGTTGATCCTTTTTTCTTGCAAAATAATATTGTTATTTAAGCTTATTATGCAGCTGGTAGAGAGAAATTTTATGCTAACGCCTTTATCACAAAGCTGACTGATGCTGAGAAAGTTATGTTTCAAGCCATCAACTAGTAAAATAATTTCAATGATAAAATTTTTAGAGTTTCCAATTATATATGACCCCGCCACTCTTCTGGTTATTGTGCCTCTTCCTAGGTTTGAATGATGCATGCTATTGTGATGGGTTGTAAAACTCTTCAAGTGAAGGCATTTTTTATTTTCTTTCAAAGCATTTATTTTGATTTGTTAAAATTATTTTGTACTTTTAAGATTTGCATTTTCAACTTTCAAAGCAAGATTTTTTTAATCTTTTGTATTCATTTCCTAGGTAAACATGTAACCTTTTCAAGGAATCATGCTAATCAGTTAAATCAAGATGCTTTGCATTCAATGAGTAAAATTCATCCAATAAAGTTATAGAATTTCTATCGAGAGTATGATGATTTTTTCTTAGAATTTCATGCTCTTTTTGCAGATTTAAAAATTCAATTTTGAGACTAGCATGCAATTTCTTGAGCTTCCTATATGAATAATGAATTTTTTAGAAACTTCAAGTCATTGATTATAAGTAAGCTCATATACATTTTCTTAATCATAGTATTCAAGATGTTCATTGGCCATTAAGTATAGGTTTGTTACCTTCACTTCTACTTCAATTTTAGAATAGTCTAATGTTGAGTTAGCCCAAAACCTTTTGGATCCATTTTTTGTCCTTCCTAAACTTAGGCTTTTCTTCACCCTTCTCCTTACTTAGGTGAGCTTTCAAATTTGGATAGTCAGACTTCAGATGCCCTAGCTTCCTTCATTCAAAACAAATAACATCATAAGACACTTTAGAATTTCTATTATTCCTACCTTTATTCCAATTATAATGATGATTTTGCTTTTTTATTAAATCAATATCATTATTTTAAGAATTAGAAGAGTCAGTGTTAGAATCAATAGCCTTCAAGGCTACATTTTCTCTTTTTGTTTCTAACTTGCATCAAGCTACCCTTGGTTCACTCCTTGCTCGTAAGTAATAAGTGATCAAGTAAGTTATCAATTGAATAAACATTCAGATCTTTCAATTTAGTAATGGTGGCAATTTTGGCATCATAAGAATAAGGAAAATATCTCAGAATTTTGTCAACGTTTTCATAGTTTGTGAGTTCACTTCCTAAGGTATGCAGGGATGAAATAATCTGTGCAAACTTAGTATATATTTTAGAAATTGATTCGCTAGGTTCATGCAAAAAAGTTCATAATCATGCAAAAGAATGTTTAGCTCAGATTATTTAACTTCATTTGTACCTTTATAAGTTATGCATAATCTATCCCAAATTTTTTTTCCAATAGAATAAGTGGAAACACGCATCTAATCTTCAAATTTTAAGACATAGAAAAATAGTTCAAACATTTAGCATTAGTGATTGATCTTTATAATAAAAAGTCCATTCAATAAAAGGAAGTTCATTTCTTATGCCATCAATAAGTTTAAACGGTGCAGAATATCCATCCTTAATAAGCTTCAACATGCGATAATAAATTGATTATAAAAAGGTGGAGATGAAAGTTTTCCAAAAATCAAATGATATATTATCAAAAAGAGGTGGTAAAGTGATTGAATAACTTTCCGGGTGTTTCTATTTCCAAAGTTAGCCATGGATCAAAATTTAAACATTTTCTAAAACTTGATTTCATGAATCCCTCTTTGATACCACTTGAAAGTTTGTTAGGTTTTTTAAGCCCTTATGAACAAGCCCGAGGCCAAGTAAGAGGGGGGGGGGTGAATTTATAGTTTTAAAAATTCTTTAAAAATAAGAAAAAAAATTTTAAACCTTTTTGAATATTTTAAAACAAAGAAGATCAACCCTTGATACAGAAGCAACTAATAAAAAAAATCATAGATTTTAATCATATAATCAACCACAGAAAATTAATGTGCAGAAATTAAAATGTGAAAAAGTAATAAGAAAGAACACAAGATTTATAGTGGTTCGATCAACTTGTCCTAGGTCCACTCCTTGGAGACACCCTCTCAAAGTATTACACTAAACCTTCAATTACTCTCCTTTTGCTGCCAAAGAAAAATTAATTTTCCATTATCCTGGTGAGACAGAGAAACTTAAATCCTTTTCCACCCTCCTGGTGAAGGCAGAGAACCTAGAATCCTTTTACTCCCTCCCAGAAAATGCAGAGAACTTGAAATCCTTTTACTCTCTCCTAGAGTAGGTAGAGAACTTAATCTGATGTTGATGATTGTCTCCCTAGAGCCACCAAGGATCTAAGGATGAAGCTTCAAGAAGATGAATGAATCCTTACTTGGAGCATCCTTTGTGATTCCCCTCACAAGCTCCCCCTCACAATATTCTACCTCTCTCTCCAAAACTCGCCTTCTCCTTTACTAAGCTCCCTTAGGTTAGAACTTCAACAAAAGATATTTTAAAGGAAAAATTTTGAAGCTTATATATAAGAGCTCCAAAAAATCCTAATTTTCAATTATGTGCAACTAATCATCTAGGATGATTTACATATCTTCCTGTACGATTAGTATTAAACATCCTTATCAGCTAGGATAATTACCTTTGCTCTATACGATAAGTACAAGTAAAGTGATTGAATAACCTTCCGCGGTGTTTCTATTTCCAAAGTTAGCCATGGATCAAAATTTAAAAGTTTTCTAAAACTTGATTTCAAGAATCCTTCTTTGATACCACTTAAAAATTTGTTAGGTTTGTTAAGCTCTTATGAACTAGCCTGAGGCCAAGCAAGAGGGGGGTGAATTTTTAGTTTTAAAAATTCTTTAAAAATAAGAAAAATAAAATTTAAAACCTTTTTGAATATTTTAAAACAAATAAGATCAACTCTTGATGCAGAAGCTATTAATAAAAAAAATCATAGATTTTAATCATATAATCAACCACAAAAAATTAATGTGCAGAAATTAAAATGTGAAAAAGTAAAAAGAAAGAACATAAGATTATAGCGGTTCGGTCAACTTGGTCTAGGTCCACTCCTTGGAGACACCCTCTCAAAGATTTACACTAAACCTTCAATTACTCTCCTTTTGCTAACAAACCAAGCCGGAGAAGCCCTTACAAAATCTTTCCACCGTCCTGGTGAGACAGAGAACCTTAAATCCTTTTCCACCCTCTTGGTGAAGGTAGGGAACTTACAATCCTTTTACGCAGAGAACTTAAAATCCTTTTACTCTCTCCTAGAGTAGGTAGAGAACTTAATATGATGTTGATGATTGTCTCCCTAGAGACACCAAGGATCTAAGGATGAAGCTTGAAGAAGATGAATGAATCCTTGCTTGGAGCATCCTTTGTGATTCCCCTCACAAGCTCACCCTCACAATATTCTACCTCTCTCTCCAAAACTCACCTTCTCCTTCACTAAGCTCCCTTAGGTTAGAACTTTAACAAAAGATATTTTAAAGGTAAAATTCTTAAGCTTATATATAAGAGCTCCAAAAAATCCTAATTTTCAATTCTGCACAACTAATCATCTAGGATGATTGACATATCTTCCTATCTGATTAGTACAAAATATCCTTATCAGCCAGGACAATTACCTCTGCTCTGTATGATAAGTACAAGTATTTGTATAGATCATCCTGCATAATCTTGCAATCATCTAGGACTATTAGTTCAAAATAACATATTTATTGCCCAGTATGACATTGAATCATGAGTGGTGATCTCCATATTATCCTAAAAACATCTCAGGATATCCAGAATGATGCTCCTAGATGATTAGGTTAAAGTTATGGTTTACCAACTAAATTGTCCAATATTATCTAGATGGATCGTCCTATATTATTTGATTGAATAATCTAACCATAATTACTATCCTAATTATTGGATCAATTTAGGCATGATTGTCTTGCAACATCCAAGATGATTAGACAAAAATTACTATTTCAAAAAACATACTTAAGATATTATTGGCAGCTGAATTTCACATATATAACTAATCGTCCTAGATAATCTGCATCGTCTAGTATGATTAGTTAATTATCTCATCTTAAAAGGATGCCCTAATTAGGGTTTTTATTTTTAACTGATCATCTTGGACAATTTGAAATCATCCTGTATAATATGATCAAAAAAAAAAAAAAACTTTAACTCACCAAATTTTTTCCCGTGATTGTCTGTGTGCAAGGTTACTTAGCTTTAGGATCCATCATAGTATATTTAACTCAAAAAAAGGTAAAAGATGTATTCGAATAGAATTTACATGTTGACTCAATCCTAGATTACCCTATCTTGAGTTGATTTTCATTGCAAGTGAGCTTATGGACCTAAAAAGTTAGTGAATAAGACAAATAAAATAGATATGTAAAAATAGTAATAATCAAGAAATAATAATATGTTTTATCATCAAAATTATAATACTTGGGTCCAAATTTGCAACACACTACACCAAAATCATTCATATTATTTTTGAAAACCCATTAAGTTACAACCACGCTCTGTTCCTTAGGTCTTTTAACAAGTTTCTGAGCATTATGCCACAATTTGATTTAGCTCTTCTTGTATGGCAAGGATCCATAATTCATCAGATAGGGCTTGAATTATGTTGGTGGGTTTAGTCATTAAAATTAAGGTAAAGTGGTTTACTTCTTTTTCAAGTCTATGCCTAATTTTAACACCTTCAGATGGGTCTCCTAAGATCATTTCTTTTGGATGACTTAAAGAATATCTCAATTCTCTAGGCAGTGAGTTTTAAGGTTCTACCCTTTCCTCCATATTTGCATATTCTAATCCTTGGGTGACTTTTATAACCTCTTCTTCTTATACCCTAGACCCTCCAGGATTATTAAATTCATCAAATACAACATGAGTGGCCTCCTCAACTACAAGTGCTCTTTTATTTAAAGTTCTATAGAATTTCCCAACACTTGAGTAACTAAGAAACACTCAATTATATTTAGGGTAACATTTTCCTTGTAGAGATTTTCTATTATTCAGAATGAACACTTTACATCCAAAGACATGAAGGTGAGAGAGGCTGGATGTCTTACCCTTAAAGGTTTCATAGGGTGTCTTGTACATCTTTGTTCTAACATTTATCCTATTCAGAACATAACATATTGTATTCACCACTTATGTCTAAAAGTATTTAAGAAGTGAGTATTCAGCTAATATGGCTCTAGTGGCTTCTACCACGGTCCTATTCTTTTTTATTAGCAACCCCATTCTTTTGAGGGGTTCTAGGAGCTAAAAAATTATGATCTATCCCATGCTCCTTACAGAAAGATTCAAATTTCTCATTCTTAATTTCTCCACCATGGTTATTATGAATGGTTAAAATTTTATAACCTAGTTTCCTCTAAATCCAAGTGGAAGAAGACCTAAACTCCTCGCATGATTCACTTTTATGAGAAAGAAATCTAACCCAAACAAACCTCAAATAATCATCAACTATCATATTCCTAAAGAATTTCACTCCTTTTAATCATTCAACCCATTTTAAATCGGTTATGGTAAGAGAAGCTCAATTTTTCTTGGTGAGAGATGGAATTTGAATTCCTTCTTTGTGCATTTTTAGCTTGGTTCTGATGACGTCAGAGGGTTTTCAGTGAACTTCTTCTAGTGGCTCCTTCAATGTTCGCCCACCCTCCGCTCCATATCAGAATTTGTCTAGACTGGTAGCAGTTTCATCTTCTCCTACTTTTAGGGATTTGAATTTTGATCATGATGTAAAAATGAAGTTTAAGAAGGAACGTACACTAATTATAAATGCAAGAGTATTATTGAATGCTAAAAAATAATTTGAAGTTTTAGGGAAGTTGAATAATGTTTTGTTCGAAAGTCTTGTTCAAAATCATTATACTGTGAATGAGGCCAGGAATTCCAATATTTTTGTTAATGTTGAGTTTGGTTGATTATCTTCTCCAGCTTCAAAATTTGATTCCATCAAAAATGGTTTTCCTAAGGTCTGTGAAAATGATGCTACTATGGTTGGAGATGCTGAGAAGATTGAATTGAAGTCAGTTTCTATTTCAATTGTCCATAATTTGGATGCTTTGGTATAAAATGATGTTTTAGTTAAAAATAATATGCAAGGAAATACCTGTTTAAATCATTCAATTTTGGACCTTAACAAAGTTTGGAACTGTTAATCATGTGAACTGGATAATTGCAATTTGACAACTAAGAGTTGGATGTTCCTAAACTACAATTTAGTAATGTGATGAATAATGCTTGGAGCAAAAAGTCCAACATAAAAGTAATAGATCTAAAATTCGGTGAAGGATTCACTGAAAATGGATCAGTAGTGAAGTTGCATACTGGAAATGAATTGGAAAACTCAAACAAACTTCATAAATCTTTGGTAATCAAAATCTTTGGTGATAATATTCCTTTTGATATCATAAGTATGGAGTTGAGAAGGCAATGGGGTGTATTTGGCAAATTTCATTTGACCTTACTTGAAATGGGTTGGGTTCTTAGTGCATTTGATGATCCAAAACCCATGGATAAGGTTTTTACTACTAGAATGTGATATGTTAATGATAATATAGTTGGAATGGATAGGTGGTCACTGTAATTTTCACCTACTTCCATCAAAGGCCTGACTGCTCCTATACGGATTCAATTGCCTAATCTCCCGTTACAGTGCTAAGATGAGATTAATATGTGTAGGATTGTATCCATGGTGGGTAATCCTTATTTGATTGATGGAAACATGTTCTAGTGGGGTAGAAGAGAATTCACAAGAATTTGTGTCCGAGTTAAACTTGATGAAAAATTACATTTGGGTGTGTGGGCTGTTTTATTGGTAAATTCTACCAAAGTATTGAATTTGAAATATTACCTACATTTTATTTCACTTGTGGGAAGATAGGTCATTTGAAAAATAGTTGTGCGGGAAGTGGATTCGCATCTTTCCAAGCTTAGGTTAACATAGGAAATCAAGCTAGGAATGTGGATGTTGAAGTTGCTGATATATAAGGTTATGGACTTTGGGTCCATGTGAATTATGGAAAGAAGAGTTTCAAAAATAAAAATTTTAATTTCAAGGGACATCAGTTAACTAATGGTGATGCTCTAAAGTGTTCTGAAGGACAGTTAATCAAAGTTGCTAAGAAGATACCTAAATCTATAAAAACTAATTCTATTGTTATAAGGTTTCTGTTGTTGTGGAAAGGAACAAGTCTGGTACAAGAAATGGAAATCGTGAAGTTGCTGAAAAGATCCTTTTTGCTGAGAAAAATCTGGAGGTTGCTAGACAGAGTCTTTATGCTGATGTGAAGACGAATTCGAAATTAATTACTGGAATTTTAAGAGTACAAACCGAAGATATAAGAGGTGTGAAGGATGGAGTTGGATTTCAAAACTGTGTGGAGTTTCAATTGTCTGATGAAAATGTAAATGGTATGGCTTTCAATTCAAATAGAACTTTTCTTATTGATAATAAATTTTATGTATTAAATGCTATTTTTGAGGAAGGGTAGATTGTTGAAATGGTTAAAATCTCCTAGGGAGTTAGTTATTAAGCAAACTAAATGTTGTGATGACATAGCAAATCAATTTTTTATGATAAATGTCGAGTTAAATAGTAATGAAGGGGGTTCTACTATTATTAAAAAGAATGGTGCTAGGCAGTTGAAAGGATTGGGGCCAACTAAATTGGTTACTAGAAGTAGAAGAGTGGATTGTGATATAAGGGAGAAAGTGAGGAACTCTTCCCCTCTTATCCAATAAAGGCTTCAAAAGTATTTTAGAATTCTAGAGGAGCTAGTAAAAGGACAGCTTCTCTATATCTCAAGGAGGAGGTGAAAGACCATGATGTTTTTTTTGCGGGTTGTTGGAATCAAAATTGGCCTCTATTAAAAGTAGTGATGTTAGCTCTTTAATTGGAACTAGTTGGGACTATTTTCATGTTTCCTCGGAAGGGTTATCTGGAGGTATTGTGGTGATATGGAAAAACTATTTGGCTACTTTCAGTGTTTTTGAGTACTCTTCACAATTTGTTATTGGTGATTTGGATGTTGCTAACAAACTTAGATGGAGGGTAGCTAACATTTATAGTAGTAAATATGTTTATAGATGAAGGATTCTTTGGGAGAGGTTGGAAGCATATGCCCTAGTATTGATTTTCCTATGGTAGTAGGTGGTGATTTCAATTGTCTACTTTCTAAGGATGATAAGAGAGGAGGAAGAAGATTTACTTTCTCCTTGGGTCTTAAAGAAACGAAAGCATTCCTTACTTATAATGACCTTCATGAGGTTAGTTGTGTTGGCCCAAAATTTACATGGTGTAATAATAAATCGGGTACTGATCGGATCCTTGAAAGGTTGGGCAGATGCTTTATGAATTCTCCAGCTTTAAGTTTGTCTCATCGTTTGGTGGTTAGGCACCTACCAAGAGTGGCATCGGATCATTGTCCTATTTTGTTAAATCTTTTTGGAGTTTGTCATTTAACTAAATAATTAATTAAATTTGAAGACATATGGGCCTCTTTTTCGGCCTCGATTGTTATGGTGTGGAAGTCATGGAATATGAAAACCGGTGTGAGCTTCTCTCAAATTCATAATCACAAGTTGAAGAGAGCTTTGAAATCTATATTTTATTGGAGTAGAGCCAAATTGAAGTGTTTAAATCAGCAAAAGTAGACACTAAAGAAAGAAATCTTGGAACTTCAACTGAAAGAAGCATATGATGGTTTCCTATCAAGTGAAGATATTTGGAGCCTGAAATCTAAAATTAATGAGCTGAATTCAACTTTGCTTTGCCTAAACACTTGGTGGAGGCAACATGCGAAAGTTAAATGGATGGTAGAGGGAGACTGCAACTCCATATTTTTTTAGTCCTTTGCTAGTGCAAGGAGAAATTCTAACTTTATTATCAACATAAAAGATGAAGATGGATATATCGTGGAGGACTAACATCGGATTGAAAAAGTTCTGCTCAGAATTTTCAATGGAAAATGGCGTGAAAGGGATTGTTCTTTGGACGGATGGACCAAACCATGGAGATGTTTGGATGAGGAGGATAAAAATTAATATTTCTCTTTAGATGAAGTGGAGAGTGAGAACAACCAATTCGAGGGATACATTGCACCAGGGAATGATGGCATATCATACTCCTTTATTAAAAGTTATTGGTCAAATATAAAAGATGATTTATGGAAGGCTTTGAAGCATTTTTTTCTACAACTGAAATGTGTGAGAGTTATAAAGAAACCGTTATTGTGTTGATTCCTAAAGTAAGTAATCCTTTGACACCATCCAATTACAGACCAATCAGCTTGCGCAAAACTGTTTACAAAATAGCGGCCAAAGTTTTGTTGAATATATTTTCTTACATTATTCCAAAATTGATTTCTAATGAGCAAGTTGCTTTCCTAAAAATTAGATCTCTTTCAAGGTTGGCCCTTTAAGAGAAAAACATGCATAGAAGTATGTTCAAGACAAAGAATCATTGTTGCATAAGGCCTTGTACCCAAAATATGGTTCAATTTGGGATTATAGTGCTGGGAAGAAAACTAGTTCGCTGACTTGGAAGTTAATAAAGGATGGAGGCAAGTTTCTTAAACCAATTGTGAGATGGAAGATAGCAAATGGGAACTCAATTTATATCTTTAATGATATATGGATCATGGATAAGAGTTTAAACATGTGGCCAATGTTTGTGGTTCCTAAAGATTGTAATTTGGAAACAGAGATGTAAGCTACTTCATTTTGAAAGTAAGATGGAATATTGTTGAATTGAAGAAGAATTTTGGAAGTGAGCTGGTAGAACAAATTAGTAAACTTGAAATCTACTCAAATAATTAGGAAGACAAGCTTGAGCTTATTCAAGAAAAATCTGGGAAATCTATCTCAACGCTGGCAACTTCGGCTAGGGAGAAAAATTTTCCAGATTATAAATACTGGAAATGTTTGAAGAAGGCAAAGCTTAATGCTCGGGTGGAGAACTTTTGGTGGAGGTTATTGAATAATGCTTTACCTACCTTTCAATTCTCATCATACAAGAGATTGCAAATGAATAACTTCTTATGTTCAAGAGGGTGTAATGAAGTTGAAGATAGAGAGCATGTGACTGTAAGTTTTAAGAAGCTTAAGGAGGTTCATCAACCTTTAAATAAGTGGGGCTTCGAAATACCACTTCTTACCTATTTTTAAGATAGCTGGAAGTGGATGTCTATTCATAATTCCTTTTTGGTAAATTTATTTTGGAATGCTATGTAATTTACTTGGAAGTGCAGGAATGAGTTGGTTCATGGAAAATCTGAGAGGATTGTAGTGTTTATAGCAGTTAAATTGGTTAATTAGGTAGCAATTTGTAATGCTTTTAATTGGAATAATTCGGGATGGTTGGCTGCCAATCAACTCTTACTGTTGGAAAACATTTGGCATCCTCTTCTACCCGATTGGATCAAAGTGAATGTATATGCATCCTTATTACCATCTTACAATGGTGGGGTAGGTGGTGTCTTCCAAGATCACAAAGGAAGGTTTCTTTTAGCTTTTGGCAAAGCTTGTTTTCATTAGGATATATCACATTTGGAGCTTCTTGCTATAAAGGCCTTTAAATAGGTGATTAAAGATTGGATGTTGGAGTATAAAGGCATCATTATTGAAGGTGACAATGCCAACAAAATCAAGCTCATACAAAATTCATTTACAAGAGGTAGAAAAGGAGTAGAAGACATTTCTTTTGTTAGGGATTTTAATTATGTGATTTTTTATTTTATAGAGAGGAGTTGTAATAAGTTAGCAAATTTATGTGCTAACTATGCTATTTTTTTCTTCTTTTTATTGGGATGATATAGGGTCAAATAAGGTTCCTCCTTCCTTTGCTGAATTGTTAAAGGAGGAATCATTAGGAAGTACTTTGTTCTTTCCATTTTAGTTATCAATTCATATATTGCTTCTTAAAAAAAAAGAACTTCATTCCTAGGCTTACAATGCTGACATGTCCAAAGAAATCCATGTGTAGGACTTCTAAGTTTTTCTAGTGTTAATATCATGATTGAGTGGAAAGAGGATTTAACTTATTTCCCTAATTGACAAACATCAAACAGTGGTGCTTGTTGAACTCTAGTATAGGAATTCCTCTCACTAAGTCTTAAGTCTTATTGAGTGATTTTCCTAAGGTTTTTCATGCTTACATGACTCAATCTCCTATGTCATAACCAAGATTCATCAGTAATAGTTTTTAGTAAAAAAAAAGCAGCAAGTTCAACACATTTTATATCAAGCATGTATATATTATTTTTTCTTTTTATTTTCAGCATAGTAATTTCCATTTAAGCTAATCTTGCAGCTGGTAGACAAAACTTTAATGTTAAATCCTTTATTACAAAGTTAGCTTATGCTAAGTAGGTTATGTTTCAAACCATCTACTAGTAAAATATTTTCATTAATAAAATTTTTAGAGTTTCTAATTATACCTGACCCAACCACTCTCCTAGAGGTATTATCTCTAAGTGTCATCTTGCCTCCTACCCTGGCCTTCAATGAAATGAATTAATCTACATCTCCAGTCATGTGCGTTAAACATCCACTATCCAGGTACCACATGCTCTCACAAATCCTTTTGTGTGAGCATTCCTACAAAATCATTAGATGTTAGATTTGGGAACCCAAATAAGTTTGGATCCCATCTTATGGAAAAAAGAATGAAATGCATGCATGTTATACTATAAATTTTTAATCTTTGGTCTCCACACCAAATATGTTCTACGATGAATTGTGCAAGTGTGGGAGATATATCCTAGCATGCCACAAGAAAAATATCTAACACAAGGAAAGGATTTACTAATATATTTGGGTTATGGTGCCTCTTCCTAGGTTTGAATAATTCAAGATGATGTGATGGATTATAAAACTCTTCAAGTGAAGGTATTTATAAATCGTATTCAAGCACTATAATTTCGATAATAATAAATATTATTATGTTTTATACTGCTTTCTCTTATTACAAATCTAGATTCGAGGATTATAATTTTGATGATAACAAACATTCCTGGCATTCCTATTACTCTACTACTGTTACTACTGCACATCTATTTTGGTTGCCCTTTTTATTAACATTTCAAGTCCACAAGGTTAATTACAATTCAAGCAAGATCAAGATTGGGTAGATTAAGACTAAGTCATTATGTAATTTTAATTCTAGTGGTTTTTACTTTTTCTTGAGTTTAATTTAATAAGGTGGATCCTAATGTTAAGTAATCTTATACACACACACACACACTCAGACGGAGAAATTTTGTAAGTTTAAGAGTTTTGTATTTTTTATCATATCGTACAGGATGATCTAAAATTGTCCTAGATGATCAGTTAAAAATAGAAACCCTAATTATGGCATCTACATGAAGTTAGCCATATTAAATAAATCATCCTAGATGATATTCACATCATCCTAGACGAAATGCTCAAATAAAAAATTCTCAGCCGCCAAACATATTTAGGCAAGATTTTATTTTAAAAATTTTGTTCTAATCGTACAGGTCAATCACATATCATCCTAGATAATTCATTACAATCATGCATAAATTAGTCAAGTTATTAAGGAAAATAAATAAGGTTATATTTATTGATCATATCATCCTAAATGATCGCAGGATCATCCATGACAATCAGTAAGAAAAGCCTTAGTTTTATCCTGAATCACTTAGACATCCTGAACTATATGTTAAATGATTAATTATAATTCTTTATCATCCAGATGTATCTCCTGGATGACCTGAACTATCTGTTGGATGATAATCACTAAATTTGAACAAATCATAAAGGATGATCTAAGCATCATCCTGGACAATAAGTTATATTTCTTTATCATCCAACATGTAATTACTGGACATCCCAAACTATGTGTTGGATGATATGTATGATTTTTAACTAATTATATAGGATGATGTCCACATCATCCTGGATGATTAGAATAAATAATGTGTTCTAATCATAATTGACGACAAGTTATAAATTAGGATAATTTTTAAGTCCTTTATAAGATCTCTTATTTTTTAATGAGATAATTTTTTGCACTACCCTGACCTGAGAGAGCTTAGAGAAGAAGAGGGAGAGCTTGGGAGAGAGAGAATCTTATGAGGGGGATTTTATGAGGTGTTCATAAAGATTCCTCCAAGTAAGAATTTAAGTTATCTTCTCCATTCATCATCTTTGGCTCCTTGGTGGCTCTAGGGAAGTCTTCATCAGCATAAGAACAAGGTTCTTTATCTTCTTTAGGAGGAAGAAAAGGTGTTGGAGTTCTCTGCCTTTTTCGGAAGGAAGAAAAAAGAGTTAAGGTTCTCTGCCTCACCATGGTTGGTGAAAAGAGTTTGTTAAAGTACACTGATGGCACTTGAAAGTTCGTTAGGTATATTAAGCCCTTGTGAACTAGTCCCAAGGCTAACCAAGAGGGGGAGTGAATTGGTCTTAAAACAAAAACCAAGATTCATCATAGAAACCAAAGTGCGGAAAATAAATACGGAAGCAGTAATAAAGAACACAGAGATTTATAGTAGTTTGGTCAACACGACCTACGTCCACTCTCTAGAGGCGCTCTCCGAGTATTGAACTAAACTCAGTTTCTCTCCTTTTTCTCCCACAGTAAGGCAAAGAAGCCAATTCAAACCTCATTTCCACCAACCTAAGTGAGGCAGAGAACCCAACTTCTTTTACTTGCTCCAAAAGCAGGCAGAGAACCCAACCCCTTTGCTTCCTTCTGAAGCATGTAGAGAACCCAACTCCTTTTGCTTTCTCCTAGAGTATGCAGAGAACCCTACTCCTTTTGCTTTCTCCTGAATCAGGCAAAGAACCTTGATCATATGCTGAAGTTAACCTCTCTAAAGCCCCCAAGGAACTAAGGATGATGACTGGAGAAGACGATGACGGATCATTACTTGGATCAACCTTTGTAAACTCCCTCACAAACCCCCCTCACAAGATCCTCTCTCTCTCTCTCTCTCTCTCTCTCTCTCTCTCTCCCTTGCTCTCCCTATCCTCTTAGCTCTCTCAGGTGAAAGCAGCAGCAAAAGAATTACTAAAGAGTATAATAAGAGCTCTTAAATAGAAGAGCTTTGGAGTAGCTCTTATTTTATACAAATCAACTTTATCATCTAGTATGATGTAGATATCATCCTGGCCGATCAACGTAAATCTTACTCAATAAGCCCGATCGATTTGGGACTATTAAAAGATTTTTGGTCATATCATCCAGGCCGATATAATATTGTCCTTGACAATCAGTATAATTCTATAAATATCATCCAAATAATCGCTCTGAAAGGATTTCTGGATGATGAAAATTTAGTTTGATCATCCAGGCTAATCTCACGATCGGCCCAGCCAACTAGCTGAAATCCGAGGAAAATCATCCTGAACATCGTTCTGAATAAAAGCTGGCTGATCTCAATCATCCAAGATATCACCCCTAATGATCCTACGATCATCCCGAATGATATGATCAAGCAATCAAACCTTAATTACTTTCCTTAATTACTATATTAATTTAGGCATAATTAAGCTACATTGTCTAGGCCCATGTCCTGGATGATGTCTAAAAATAAAGAATACCTAAATAGATCTGGCGGCTGATTCTTTTTTATTTGTGCCTATTGTCCCGGCCGATATGAATATCATCCAGGATGATGTGCTTAATGATGGCTGCCTTAACTAGGATGCCCTAATTAGAGTTTCTATTTTAAGCTGATCGTACAGGTTGATTTTAGGATTTTCCTGGACGATTTGATCAAAATAGAGAACTCTAATCAACAGATAGAAACTTTATCCTAAGTGTGTGTGTGCAAGATTACTAAGTATCAGGAACCACACCATTTACAATAGACTCAAGAAAGAAAAAATTACAAACTGACTCAGACATAATCTACCCAATCTTGAGCTGGCTCAAATTGTAGTCTTGATTATGTGGACTTAAAATATTAGTAGGCAAGGCAATCGTAGTAAAACAAAAGTGTTTGCAATCATCAAGTTCTATTTCTGAAAATAGATATGCAATAATTTGTAAAGGCTTTTCCACCTTGTTGTGGGAGAAAAAGGATACACTACGGTTTTAGTGCAATACCTGGAGGAGAGTCTCCAAGGAGTGGACGTATGTCAAGTTAACTGAATCACTATAAAATATGGTATATTCTTTTTTATTATTTTCCACACTTTATTTTTACTATGATTAATTGCTTGGGTAAAATGTTTGATTAGTCATTTTGATTTTTTGTTTAATTTATTTCCATTACAAAATATAAAAAGATTATCTTTTAGTTAAAGTAATTTTTAAATATCCAATTCACCCCCCCCCCCATCTTAGTTAGCTTCGGGACTAGTTCGGCTTTACAATCCTCGCGAACTATCAAGTGGTATTAGAGAGATTCCTAATATCAAGTTTTAAAAAACTTTCAAAATTCGATCCATGGCTAACTTTGGTTATCGGAACACAGCAAAAGGTTATTGCATTATTCAACCACCCTTGTTTGATAATATACCTTTTGATTTTTGGAAAACTTGCATGTCCACTTTTTTGTAATCTATAAATTATCGTATGTTGATGCTTGTAAAGAAGGTTATTTTATACAATCACATGAAATAAATGGCATAAAAACTAAACTTCCATTTTCTGAATGGACTTTTGATGATAAGGATCTAGTACAACTTAATGCAAAATATTTAAACTACTTTTTCTATGCACTGAAATCTGAAGATTACATATGTGTCTCAACTTGAACTATTGGTAAAGAAATACATGATAGATTATGTATTGCTTATAAAGACATAAGTTATGTTAAACAATTTAGGTTGAATATTTTACTTCATGACTATGAACTCTTTTACATGAAACCTAGAGAATCGATATCTGAAATGTATACTTGGTTTACACAAATTGTCATCTCCCTGCATACCATAGGAAGAAGCTAACTAACTATGAGAAAGTTAACAAAATTTTGAAATGTTTACCTTTTTTCCTTTGATGCTAAGATTACTGCTATAATTAAGTCTAAGGATTTAAATATTTATTCTATAGACAACTTACTTAGATCACTCATTACTTAAGAGCATGGAGTGAACCAAAGACAACTTGATGCAGAGGAGAAGAAGAACGACAAAATTATAGCCTTAATTACAAGGAAATTCAATAGCTTTTTGAGAAAGAAACAAAAGTACCAACAGAAGTGGAACAAAGGTAAGAGTAGTAAAAATTTGAAAGATTCTTCTGATGTGGTTTTCTTTAAATGCAGAAAGTCGGGACATGTAAAGGCTAATTGCCCTACACTTAAGGCTCACACAAACAAGGAGAAGGGAGAAGAAAAACCTAAGTTCAAGAAGAGCAAGCTAAGAACCCAAAAGGCTTATTGGGCAGATTCTACATATAACTCCTTTGAAACTAAAGCTGAAGAGGAGACAACAAACTTTTGTTTAATGGCGGATGATCATCTTGGTCACTCTGACCAAGAAGATGTATGTGAGTTAACATAGAATCAATTGCTTTATGTTTCAGAGAAAATTCATTCATCTTATAAGAAGCTTAAAAAGTTGCATGCTAGTCTGAAACTTGAATTTTTGAACTTACAAAAAGAGTATGAAGTTTTAATTAAAGATGATTTTATATATAATAGCAATCACATGACATTATTATATGAATTTAATGCTTTAAAAAAATGTATTCTAAATTAACTATTGAGCATGATTCCCTAAAAAGTTTACATGTTGAGGTAGAAACTGAATATAAGGACTTAAATATCTTGTAACTATTTTGTATAGTAGGAAGCAAGCTTTAAAAGTTAAAAATACAAATATTAAAAGTGCAAATCAATTTTTACAAGTCAAGATAAATGCTTTGAATGAAAATAAAAAACCACCTACACTTGAGGTGTTTTGTAATCCATCACAACAACATGAATCATTCAAACTTAGGAAGACACACTATAACCCAAGTAGACTAGTAAACCCATTTTCCTAGAATTAGATGTTTTTCATGTGACATGCTAAGACATATTTCTCATACATACACTATTCACCGTGGAACACATTTGGTGTGGAGACCCAAATTACATGATACACAGTATAACATAGATTCATTGCATTCTTCTTCATAAGAAGGGACCCAAACTTGTTTGGGATCCTAAATCTAACATTTGATGATTTGTAGGAGTGCTCTCACATAAGACCTCGTAAGAGCATGTGGTACCTAGATAGCGGATGCTCACACCATATGAATGGAGATGCTAATCAATTCATTTCACTAGAGATCAGGGATGGAGGTAACGTCACTCTTGGATATAAAACCACCAGGAAAGTGGTGGACGTGGGTATAATTGAAAAGTCCAAGAACCTTTTGATTGAAAATATTTTACTTAGTGATGTCTTGAAACATAACTTGCTCAGCATCAGTCAGCTCTGTGATAAAGGCTTCAGCATAAATTTTTTGTTAAATAGTCGCTTTATAAGCTTAAATAATAACACTATTTTGTAGGAAAAAAGGATTAACAATGCTTACATGCTTTATTTAAATTATATTGAATGCACTGCTTTATTTTGTTTAAAAACTATTATTGATGAGTCTTAGTTGTGGCTTAGGAGGTTATGTTATGCTAGCATGAAAACACTTAGAAAAGTAACCCAAAAAGATTTAGTAAGAGGAATCCCATGCTTAAATTCACTAAGGATCACCTGTATGATGCCTCTTAGTAAGAGAAATAAGTCAAATCCTATTTTCATTCCATTAAGGACTTTAGCACCTCTAAACCCTTAGAAGTTCTTCACATGGATTTATTTAGACCCATTAGTATTGCAAGATTAGGGGAAAGGTCTTTGGATTTGTAATAGTCGATGACTACTCGAGGTTCACTTGGATTAGATTTTTGTCACATGAAAGGGAGTCATTTGATAAGTTAAAAAAAAAATACTTGGATTTAGAAAAAGCTAGGTTGTAATATCTTGTTTATTCATAATGATCATGATGGAGATTTTAAAAATGAAAGATTTGAAACTTATTGATAGGAGAAAGGGATTAGTCACAACCTCTCAGCTCCTAAGACCCATCAGTAGAATGTGGTAGCTAAAAGAAAGAAGAGAACCTTAGTGAAAGTCGCTAGAGCTATGCTTGTTGAGTATTTACATCCAAAATACTATTGGGCTAAGGAGTTTAACACAGCCTATTATGTGTTGAATAGGATGAATGTTAGATCAAAACTAAATAAGATACCCTATAAGATCATTAATGATAGGACACCCAACCTTTCTTACCTTTATATCTCTGGATGTAAGGTTTTCATTTTGAATAATAAGAAATCTCAACTTGGAATATTTGACCCAAAATCTGATGAAGGAGTATTCTTATGTTACTCAAGTATTGGGAAATCTTATAAAATATTCAATAAATGAACACTAGTAGTTGAGGAGACCACTCATGTTGTGTTTGGTGAATCTAATAACTCTTGAGGGTCTCGGGTTGAAGAAGAAGAGATAGTAGAAGTTACTCAAAGATTGATAAATTCAAATCTGGAGAACCTAAAAATACTTTGCCTATGAAATGGAGATATTTTTTTACTCATCCTAAAGAACTGATCTTAGGAGTCCATTATGAAGGAGTTAAAAATAGGCATGGTCTTAGAAAAGAAGTTAACCACTATGCCTTCATCATAATGACTGAACCCCCCAATATCAATCAAGCCCTTTTCGGTGAATTTAGGATCTTAGTCATATAAGACAAACTAAATCAATTTGTTAGGAATAATATTTGAGAGATGGAAGAAAAACCTAAGGACCGAAGTGTGGTAGGAACCAAATGGGCCTATAAAAATAAAATGAATGATTCTAGTATGGTGATTACGAATAAGGAAAGATTGGTGGATAAGGGGTATAATAAAATAGAAGAAATTATTTTTTAGGAGATTTTTTCCCCTATAGCTAGATTGAAAGCGATTAGAGAGCTACATTTGGATAAAGGATTTAAGCTTTTCCAATTGGATATAATCAATGCCATTTTAAATGGGGTAATAATAAAAGATGTATTTGTAGAGCAACCCCCAGGCTTTGAGAATTCTCAATTTCCAAATCATATTTTCAAATTAAAAAAGACTTTGTATGGTTTTAAATAAGTACCCAAGGCATGGTATAAGAGGCTTAGTATATTCCTACTGGAAAGGGAGTTTTTTAAGGGGAGCATAGACACAACCCTTTTTTTAGCAGAGTAGGAGATGAATTACTCATTTTCCAAATCTTTGTTGATGATATACTTTTTGGATCTTCAGATAAAAATTTATGTGATGATTTTTCTAAAATAATGAGTACAGAATTTGAGACGAGTATGATGAGAGAGTTATCCTACTTTTTGAGGTTTAGCATAAGGCAAATGATTGAAGGAACCTTTCTTGAAGAAATATAATAAGGACATCTTAAAGAAATATGAAATGGATAAAGCAAAGCCAATAAACACTCCCATGAGTTTTAGTGTCCATTTAGATAAAGATTAAAATGAAAAATCTTTTAATCAAAAGAAGTATAGAGGAATAATTGGATGACTACTTTACTTAAATACTAGTTGACCTGATATAATATTTAGTGTTTATCTCTATGCTAAATATCAAGATAATCCTAAAGAATCCCACCTGACTGCAGTTAAGAAAATCATTAGATATCTCTTAGGAATCCAAAACTTACGAATCTATATCCTAGGAATAGCACCTCTTTTGAAAGTATTGAATATTCTGATTTTGATTTTTGTAGGATGTAGGGTGGATAGAAAGAGCACCACTAGAACATTTTAATTCATATGACAATCCTTAGTCTCTTGGTCCATTAGAAGAAAAGAACTTTGTTGCACTTTTTATTGTTGAAGCTATATATATTGCCTTAAGAAGTTGTGTGGCCCAAGTCCTTTGGTTGAAGTAACTAATTCTAGATTTAAGATTACATGTAGGCATAATTTTAATTCTATGTGATAACACTTGTTGAAAGTTTGTTAGGGATGTTAAGCCCTTACGAACTAGCCTGAGGCTAACTAAGAGGGGGTGAAATGGTGTTTTAAAAATTATCAAACAAAAATAATGATCTTTTGAAATATTTTAAAACAATAAACCAAATAATCATTCACCATAAAATAAAGTGCAAAAATTAAATGTGGAAATGCAATAAGAAAGAACACAATACATTTCATAGTGGTTTTGTCAACTTGACCTACGTTCACTCTCCAGAGCCTCTCCTCCAGGTATTGCACTAAACTTCATGACTATCTCTTTTTTCTCCCACAGTAAGGTAGAGAAGCCTGTACAAAACTTCTTTCCGCTGACCCCGATGAGGTAGAGAACCCAACTTCTTTTGCTTCCTCCTGAAGCAGGAAGAGAACCTGACTCCTTTCGCTTCCTCCTAAAGCAGGCAGAGAACCTCAATTAATTACTAAAGTATACCTCTATAGAACCTCCAGAGAATAAGGGATGATAATTGGAGAAGATGATTTGAATTCTTTATTAGAGCAACCTTTCTGAAACCCTCATAAACTCTCTCTCACAAGTTTCTCTCTCTCTCTCCCAAGCTCTCCCTCTCCTCTTGGCTCTCTCAAGTCAGGATAGCAGCAAAAGATCACATCTTGATTAAATAAGAGATCTTATATAGAAGGGCTTTAAATTTACCCTAAATTGCAATAAACTGACAAAGGTCATCCAGGATGATCGACGGATCATCTTGTACAATCAGTACAGCTCAATCAGCTAGGATGATCTAGAGGAGGCTGAATAATTAAAATATTTTTTGTTCTGATTATCCAGGATGATGGGTACATCATCCTATACAATTAGTTTAAAATGTCAAATATCATCCAGACCATCACTCTATTTGGTCAGACTTTATATGTTTGGACAATTAAAGAATAACTGATCATCCAAGACAATTAATGGATTATCCTGTATGATTAGTTCAAAATGTCAAGTATCATCTAGACCATCACTCTATTCTGCAAGACTTTTCATACTGGATGATGAAAAAATAACTTTTTGTCTAACACAATTCTTGGATCATCTTGTAAGATTAGTTCAAATCAATACATATCACCCAGAACATCATTCTATTCATCCAGGAAGAAACTAAGGCTTGTTTAACAAATCATCCAAGATGATCCTGCAATCATCTAGAACAATATAATTGATCAATCAAACCTTAATTTCTTTCTATAATCAAAAAACTAATGAGGCATAATTATAAAGCATCATCCAAGATGATATCCTGTACGATGTCTAAAAATAATAACATGCCTAAAAGAGTTGGCGGCTGATTCTTTCATATTTGAGCATATCATCTAGGATGATGATAATATTATCCAGGACAATTTATTTAATTCAGCTACCTTAACCAGGATGCCCTAATAAGGGTTTCTATTTTTTTAACTGATTGTCCAACATGATTTTGGATCATCCCACATGATTTGATAAAAAATAAGAACTCTAAAATAGATAGAATTTTCCCTCTGAGTGCATATGTGTGCAAGGTTACTTAGCATCATGACCCACTTTATTACATTTAACTCAAGAAAAGATAAAAACACTTAAAGTATACTTATAGATTGACTTAGTCTTAATCTAGTTAATCTTGAGATGGCTTGATTTGTAATTGATCTTGTGGACCTGAAGTGTTAGTAGGCAGGGAAATAGTAGAAAAAATAGAAGTGTCATAAATGTTTGATATCATTAAAATTATAATCATTGAATTCAAATTCATAATAATCTCCCCTTTTTTATGATGGAAAATATTTGGTAGGAAGTTTCAATTAAGTAGTTAAATGAAATATAATGTGAAGGAAAACATTATGAACCAAGCAATGCAAATTTTACTAAAATTAAAAACATTGTACAAACACTAAACAATAGTAGTAAGAAAATAGTGCCATGAAACAACACAAACACTACCACTACTCCCCCTTTTGACATCACAAAAAGGAGGAAAATAGAAAAGGAAAATAGAAAAGAAAATAAAAACTAATCAACATCACAAAAAAATAACACAAGCAAAAAAGTCTACAAGTATGAAGGGCCCTGATCATCAGAAGGACGTAGTGGTGTTGGTTGAAAGAAACTGGAAATAGTAGTGAACTACTCCCTAAACCAGGCATGTCCTAGTCATGCTGCTTCTACTAGTGTTCCATGTATGCATCAAATCTAGAGACATCCTCCGCATGTTGTTGCTCCTATGTAGAAACGTAAGATTTGAACCGAGCCTCCCATTAGTCAAACCGCTCCACTAGCTGATCCAACTATAAGTTATTGCAGATCGAAGCAGGTATAGGAACAAGTGTAGCAGCAGCTTCCTCCTCAACTCCCTCAGCCTCCTCATGCTCCGGGTTGAGATAAGTACTGTAAAGAATGTGGAAGGAGTTATTGGTGTAAAAGACAGAATGAAAATTAGGCGGGGCATGATATTGAAGATTATATTTGGTTTCCATGAGATTGGCTATGATGCGTCTTAAGGTAAAGTTAGGCTTTTCTTTGTGCCCTGGATCCCTAATACTAGTCAGATGCTCAATGAATTAGAAAAGAAGATCAACATCATTAAACTCTCTATGGGCCATTATATAGAAGGTGGTAATTGAACGGAGAGGAGTGATGTGGACATGATCACCAGCCTTAGGGATTATTGAGGTGCGAAGTACATTGTTGATTGCCCATCATGATAGCAGATAAGAGTGTTCATCAGAAGGTGATTGGTAGGAGCCTAGTCATAATTTGGATATGGAGATAAGAGGTGAATCTTGTCTCTAATTATGGATAGTTGGAGGACTTCATGGCAGTCATGATATGCAATTTTTATATGTCATTTATTTACATATAACTGCAGGGCGGTGTAAGTGGTATTGATCCTAAGGCTCGTAAAAAATTCATAAAGAAGTTCAGAATTGAAAGGGAAGGCGAGTGTAAGGATGAAGGTGAGGGAGGTGTGAGTAAACAGATTAAGAATATGGTAAGTGAGCGTATGAGGGTTGACGGTTCAGGATAATGTGATCCTGGCAGTCTTGTAGCAAAGATAGCCAGCTTAGTTAGCCACCTGAATAAAGTGAGGGTATAAAGGCCCTCGAAGAATTTCTGATCATCATTCTAGATAATTTTCTACCAGCCATGGACAAGAAAATTAGAGCTTGTGGGAGAGGAATGAAGAATTGAAGGGTTTCGGGTGAGAAAACACTTTAAATCCTACTATTTATAAGGAAATATCCATATCATCCAGGATGATTGTAGAATTATCCAGAACGATCAAGAAAAATTATGGTTTTTGGGATGATTGGTCAAAAAGGCAATTATATCATCCAGGACAATCAGACATCATCTTGGATGATTAGGCACAGGCGATCATCCCAATGAGTCATGTCGGACGATCATTGAAAAAGTAGATCATCTAGTACAATTAGTTGGATCTTCTAGGATGATTAGGTGGATCGTCCAAGATGATCAACAATAATGGATCATATTGGCCGAATTTAAAACGTGTAACATCTTTGGCAATGTAGATCGTTCAAGATGAACAAGTGGATCATCCAAGACAATCGCAAATAATTAAAGTAGAATTTGATTAGATCGTCCAAGACAGTGTGGATCATCCTGATTATCACAGATAATTGAGCAGGATTTGATCAGATCATCCGGGATGATGAGGATCACCCAAGACGATCTCAAACAGTTGACTCAGATCAGTCATAAATGGAAGATGAAGGGTGGTGTGATTATATCGTCTAGGACAATAGGAATATCATCTAGGATGATGTGATCAAAAATTAAAGATTTTGTGAATGGGTGGATGTGATTAGAGAAGGACCTAAAATAAGAAAAATAATAAAAAAATAAAAATAAGACAACAAAAAAGACTATAAAAATAATAAAAAAATAACAAAAATAATTTTTTTAATCAAAGCACAAATATGAAAATTTTTCCACATCATTAAATTAAAAAAATTTACAAAAAAGAGTTAACATCATCGAAATCCAAAAAAATGGCAGAATAACCAATCTAGTTAATCCCATAACAGACTTCTTACAAGGCAAACCATCTTTTGAAAATAAAGATCTAACTCAGAAAAAGTAATTGAATAAGAAAAAGTGATCTGTTTAAGCCTTACTTTCAGAAAAATATCTTATAGAAGAATATACCAAAATAATTAGTCACAATCATGAATTTCAAAATCAAGTCTTTAAAAATATCAAGTGACATATGAATTCTTCTAAGATTTAAATATTTTAAAGAGAAGGAAGCTTGCTTTCTTCTGGGCTCATTTTATACCTCTTGTCAATTGGTTAGCGTACTTTGCACATCTTTTAAGTTTTGATACATTTTATGTATCTTTCATTTTTTTGCCGATCATTGCGCATATTTTCAATTTTTATTTTTTTTGGGCTCATTTTATGCCTCTTGTCATTTTCGTAAGCTAGCTCCATTTTAAAACTTTTAAATACTCTCAATTGTGAGAATATCTTCTAGATATTAGAGATTAAAAATTGACTTTTTAATATAAGAAAGGGTAAAACACAAAGTAGAATTATATTCATATGATAAATAGAATAACAAGATTACAAAAACTTGAAAGTGATTTAATGACTTTAAACATTTTTATATAAGATATATTACTGTATAGGTTAGAAAGTCTCAATCGTAAAGTCCAATTGTTAATTTGAGATAGAATTTTATTTAGAAAAGAAAATTACACCGCTAAAAGAAGTTAGAGGAAGGGAAACAATCAATGGTATTTCTTCCTTTAACTAATTTAGGTTAGTCAAACATTAACTAGAAATTTCCAAAAAAAAAAACAAGGTATAAAATATCATTTCAGCATTGACCAAAAAGAAAAACTAAAACATCATAAATAAAAACAAAAAAAAATAATAACAAATAAAAAAATAACAATTAAAGCTAAAAATAAAAAAAAAGGTCAGAAATAAAAGAAAGAATAGAAAATAATAACAAACAACATATCAGAAAACATAACATTTAGAATTCTGTAAACATCAAGTTCATGCATTTATGTCAATCACATCTAATATGGTTCTTAAGATATTGGATGTGTCAAAGACCAATAGTTTAGTAAAGGTGTCAGCCAGCTGATTCTGAGTTGCCACATGGTGTAATTAAATTTCTCCTTTGATAATATGATCCCTAAAAAAGTGATGCATTATGTCAATGTGTTTTGTCCTTGAATATTGGGTAGGATTCTTAGAGATGTAGATGACACTAGTGTTGTCATATATGATTAAAATTATGCCTACAGGTAATTCTCAATCAAGAATTTGTTGCTTCAACCAAAGGATTTGGGCCACACAACTTCCTAAGGCAATATACTCAGCTTAAGCAGTGAAAAGTGCAATAGAGTTTTGTTTTCTGTTGGACTAGGAGACTTTAGATTATCCTATGAATTGACAAGTTCGAGAAGTGCTCTTTCTATCTACCCTACACTCTATAAAATCAGAATCATAATATTCAATAATCTCAAAAGAAGTGTTGTGCCTAAGATACCATATTCCTAAGTTTTGAGTCCTTAAGATATATCTAAGGATTCACTTAACTGTAGTCAAGTGAGATTCTTTAGGATTATATTGAAATCTAGCATAAAGAAAAACACTAAACACTATATTAGGTTGGCTAGCAGTCAGGTAAAGTAGTGAGACAATCAATCCTTTATACTTCTTTGGATCAATAGACTTTCCATTTACGACCTTATTGAACTTAACACTAGAACTCATGGGAGTATTTATTAGTTTTTCTTTATTCATTTCATATTTTTTAAATATGTCCTTAATGTACTTTGATTGATTAAGAAAGTTCCATCATCCAATTATCTTATGTTAAACATTTAGAAGTAGGACAACTCTCTCATCATACTCATCTCAAATTCCTTACTCATTATTTTTAAAAAATTATCACATAACTTTTTATAAGAATATCCAAAAAGTATATTATCAACATAAATCTAAACATGAGTAACTCATCTCCTACTTTTCTCACAAATAGGGTGGTGTCTATGCTCCCCTTAACAAACTCCCTCTCTAGTAGGAATGTGCTAAGCCTCTCCTTCTAAGCTGTGCATGCCTATTTTAATTTATATAAGGATTTTTTTTAATTTGTAAATATGATTTGGAAATTGGGAACTCTCAAAACTTGGGAGTTGCTCTATAAATACATCCTCTTATATTACCCCATTTAAAAAGGCACTCTTGACATCCATTTGGAAAAGCTTAAATCTCTTATAACATGTAAAGGCTAGTAACATTCTAATAGCTTTCAATCTAGCTACAGGGGAAAAGGTCTCCTTAAAATTAATCCCTTCTATTTGGTTGTACCCCTTAGCCACCGATCGTATCTTATTCATAACCCCCACACAAAAATCATTCATTTTATTCTTAAAGACCCATTTGGTTCCTACCATAATTTGATTCTTAGATCTATCTACCAACTCCCAAATATCATTCCTCAAAAATTAGTTCAGTTCTTCTTGCATAGCTAAGATCTAGAATTCATCAAAAGGGCTTGATTGATGTTATTTGGTTCAGTCATTGAGATAAAGGCAGAGTGATTCACTTCCTTCCTAGGTCCATGCCTAGTTCTAACACCTTCATAAGAGTCTCCTAAGATAAAATATTTAGGATGACTCGAAGAATATCTCCAATCTTTAGGCAAAGTGTGTCTAGGTTCTGCCCTTTCCTCCATATTTGTAATTTCTACTCCTTGGATAATTTCACCTACTCCCTCAGTGTTTTGAGGCTCTATCATTTTCTCCAAATTTTCAACTCCTTAGTTAATTTCTCTAACTTCGTCTTCTTCCTCAACTCTAGACTTCTTAGTATCATATTCATCAAACACTACCTAAGTAGTCTCCTCGACCACTAATGTCCTCTTGTTAAACACTCTAAATGATTTCCACACACTTGAATATCCCAAGAACATGCCTTCATCGGAATTTGGGTCAAATTTTCTTAAGTGTGACTTCCCATGGTTAAAAATGAAAACCTTACAACCAAAGATATAGAGGTGGGAAAGGTTGGGTGTCCTACCCTTAATGATCTCATAGGATGTCTTATTCAGTTAGGATCTAACATTCACCCTATTTAATACATAACAAGCATTATTTAGTGTATCAGCCCAAAAGTATTTTTGAGGTAAATACTCAGCAAGCATGGCTCTAGCAACTATAACTAAGGTCCTGTTCTTCCTTTAATTTATTCCTTTCTACTGAGGGGTCTAAGAGCTGAGAAGTTGTGACTAATCCCTTGATCCTCATAAATGTCTCCAAATCTCTCATTTTCAAACTCTCTGCCATGGTTACTATAGATTGTCAATATCTCATAATCTAGCTTTTATAAATCCAAATGGAGAATGATCTAAACTCATAAAACGACTCGCTCTTATCTGACAAAAATTTAATCCAAGTGACCTTGATTAGTCATCAACAATCACAAATACATAGACTTTTTCCCCTAAGCTGGTAGTGCTAATGGATCCAAAAAAATCCATGTGAATGACTTCTAAAGGTTTAGAGGTGCAAATGTTCTTAATGGAATGAAAAGAAGATTGGACTTGCTTCCCTAGCTGACATGCATCACATAGGAGGTCCTTAGTGAACTTAAGCTTGGAGACACCTCTAACTAGGTTTTTTTGGATTACTCTCCTATGGGTTTTCATGGTGGAATGACATAATCTCCTATACCACAACCAAGACTCATTAGCAATAGATTTTAAGCAAAATGAAGTAGCATATTCAATGTTATTTAAATCAAGTATGTAAATATTTTTAATCCTCTTACCCTACAAAATAGTGTTGTTGTTCAAGCTAATGATGCATGTGTTTGCCAAAAAAATTATAATAAAGCCCTTATCACAAAGATGACTGATGCTGAGCAAATTATGTTTCAAGCCATCTAAAAGCAAAACATTTTAAATCAAAAGGTTCTTGGAGTATTTGATTATACCTATGCCCACTACTTTCTTAATGGTGTAGTCTCCAAGAGTGACCTTGCCTCCAGCCTTGGCCTCCAACAATATGAATTAATTACCATCTCTAGTCATGTGTAATGATCATCTGTTGTCCATTTATCACATGCTCACATGAGTTCTTTTGTGAGATCACCCCTATAAAATTAACAAATGTTAGATTTAGGAACCCAAATAAGTTTGGGTCTCTTCTTATGGAAAGAAGAATGCAATGCATGTGTGTTATGCTATGAATCATATAATTTAGGTTTCTAAACCCAATGTGTACTATAGTGAATAATACAATTGTGTGAAATTTCTCCAAGCACGCCACATGAAAAACATCAAACACCAAGAAAGGGTTTACTAATCTACTCTGGTGGTGATGCCTCTTCTTAAAGTTATGTGATGTATGCAATGATAGTTTATCATTTTCCAATGCTAAGAGTTTTGCTTTCAATGCTTTATTTTCATATTCATAAGCTTCCACATCCACCTTTGGCCGATGTTCATTATTATTTATCTCCCATGCAAGTTTCTCTAATTTTTTAAACTCTTTTTCTAACTCAATATACAATATCTTCAAGGAATTATGTGCATCAGATAATTCAATATGCTTTTTATTTAATGCTTTAAACTCATCAAGTAATGACATGTGATTACTATTTAGTGTGGAATGATCTTTAAATAAAACTTATGCTCTTTTTACAAATTTAAAAATTCCAATTTCATGCTATCATGCAATTTCTTAAGTTTCTTATATGATGCATGAATTTTCTCAAAAACTTTAAGTAATTGATCATAGGTTAGTTCACACACCTCTTCTTGGTCAGACTGACCAAGATTATTATCTGCCTTCGAACATAGGTTTGCTGTCTCTTCTTCAAATTCAATCTCAGGGGAGTCAGATGCAGAATCACCCAAAATGTCTTTTGAAACTGCTTCTTGTCCTTCATGAACTTGGGTTTCTCCTCACTCTTCTCCCTGCTTGGGTGACAATTTGAGTAAACCTAGTATACATTTCATATATCATTTCACTAGGTTTCATGCAAAATAGTTTATAGTCATGAAGCAAAATATTCAACCAAGAATGTTTAACTTTTCCTGTGCCTTCATAAGTGATATATAATCTATCGCAAATTTCCTAACCAATAGTACAAGTTGAGACACGCATATAATCTTTCGATTTCAAAGCACAGAAAAAAATAGTATAAGCATTTTGCATTAAGTTATACTAAATTCCTATCATCAAAAGTACATTCAGTAAATGGAAGTTCATTTTTTATGTCATTGATTTCACGTGGTGGTGGAGAATAACCTTTTTTAATAAACATCCACATGTGATAGTCAATAGATTATAAAAATGTGGACATGCGAGTTTTCTTGAAATTAAAAGGTATATAATTAAATTATGGTGGTCATATAATGGAATACCCTTCTACAATATTATGATTACCAAATTTAGTTATTGATCAAAATTCAAAAGTTTTCGAAAACTATATTTTATGAATCCCGCTCTGATACCATTTGAAAGTTCATTAGGGCTAACTAAAAGGGGGTGTGAATTGGTGTTTTAAAAATTCTCAAATAAAAATAAAAATCGTTTGAAATATTTTAAAACCACAAACCAAACAATCATTTACGAGAAATAAAGTGCATAAATTAAATGTAAAAATGCAATAAGATATAACACACCATATTTTATAGTGTTTCAGTTAACTTGACCGACATCCACTCCCAGGAGCCACTCCTTCGGGTATAGCACCAAAATCAGTGACTCTCCTTTTGCTCCCACAACAAGGCAAGGAAGCTTGTACAAAAATCCTTTCTACCGACCCTGGTGAGGTAGAGAACCTAACTCTTTCTGCTTCCTCCTTAAGTATGCAGAGAACCTGACTCCTTTCTCTTCGTCCTAAAGTAAATAGAGAACCTCAATTAATCGTTGAAGTAGACCTCTCTAGAACTTCCAAGGAATTAGGGACGACGACTAGAGAATATGACTTAAATCCTTGCTTAGAGTAACCTTTATGAAACCCTCACAAACACCCCCTCAAAAGATCCTCTTTCTCTACCAAGCTCTTCTTCTCCTCTTAGCTCTCTCAAGATAAGATAGAAGGAAAAGATCACATCTAGAGTAAACAAGAGATCTTATATAGAAGGGCATCAAATTTTTCCCTAAATTTCAACAAAATGTTAAAGACTGTCAAGGATGATTGGCAAATCATCTTGTACAATCAATATAAATTTGGCTCAAATAGCCAGGATGATCTAAGGGAGGATGGATAGAAGATTTATTTATTTTGTTCATCCAAGATGATGGGTACCTCATCCTATACAATTAGTTCAAAACACCAAATATTATCTAGTCCATCACTCTGTTCAGCCATACTTTAAATGTTTGGATAATGAAAAAATAACTGATCATCTAGGAAGATTCATAGATCATCCTATATAATTAGTTCAAAATGTCAAGTATCATTCAGACCATCGTTCTATTCGGTCAAACTTTTTATGTTGGATAATGAAAAATGAACTTATCATCCAGGATGATTCTTGGATCATCATGTACGATTAGTTCAAATTAATACATATCATTTAGAACATCATTACGTTCGTCTAGAAAGAAACTAAGATTTGTTTAGCTGATTGTCCAGGATGATCCTACGATCATCCAGGATGATATGATTGATCGATCAAACTTTAATTGCTTTACTTAATCATCTGACTAATTTGGGCATAATTGTAATTATTGTCCCAAAAAAAATGCTCCGCTCTCATTTTCTCTGGAAATTTGAGGGCGATCTACGGTTCCTCCGTCGTGCTCTCTAGCTGGCCCCTCTAGTATGGTTTTTTATCTACTTTTTATTTATTTTCCTCATCGTTGTTCTTTGCTCATCTTTCTCTATGTTTTGTTTTGAGGTGTTTATGGGGATTTTGGTTTTGGGGCCATGACGACGCTATCTTCATCCCTTCCTCTAACTCCTATTATGGTGGGGAAATCTCGATCTTTCAAGGATGTCTTATCTGGTTCTTCTTTGGCTTCTTCAAAATTGAATTTTGTGCATTCCTCATTTAAGGGTTGCCGGCTCTCCTGTTTGAGGATGTTGTGGTCACTCAACTAGTTGCTCCTTTTACTTTAATGTTGGTAGGCAAGTTTTTTTTGACACGTCCCAACCTTGTTGTTATAAGAAATTTTTTTTGCTAACTTAAATCAATCAGGCACTTTCCATATTGGTTTACTCGATCAAAGGAATGTTGCGATTCAACTCTCTAATGATCTTGACTATAGCTAAATATTTGCTAGGAGATCTTATTATATCCAGGCTTGCCAAATGCATTTGCTCAAACATACACTGGATTTTGACGTTAGTGAAGAATCCCTTATAGCACCAGTTTGGATTTCTTTCCGAATTTTGACTCTATTTTTTTTAATTCTCAAGTTTTACATGGCTTAGCATCGATTTTTAGAAATCATTACAAACCAACCAAGCTATAGCGGCTATTTCTCAGCCTTTTGTACCTCGGGTTTTGGTTGAGATGGATATCTCTAAGAAACATCCCACTGATATTTGGATTGGATCTGAATTGAAGGGATATTTCCAAAAGGTTGAATTTGAAAATCTTCTTATTTTTTGTCCTTATTGTAAAATGCATGTCCATGGTATTAATGAATGTTTTAAGAAGCATCCTCACCTTCGTAAGGAGAAGGGTACTTCTAACAAAGTGCAAAAAATTTATGTGGATTTGATTCAGGTTAAAAAATCTGACATTTGGAGGGATCTGAATTGAAATTGAATGAAAATTGTGAGGCTACTATTCATCTGGCTTGTGTTGAACCTATAGTAACTGATGTGGTTTTGATTCATGTTGAAAATTATGAGCATTTGGATGGATCTAAACTGAAATCGAGTGAAATTTATGAGGCTAATAATCATCTGACTTGTGTTGAACCTATGATCTCTTATGTGGTTTATGTCCCTAATGATCAAGGAGCTGTTAAACATTCATCTGATTTATCTATGGAGGGTACTAATATGGAAGTGTTGGTTTTGGTGGATGGGGCTAACCAAGATATGTCTAGAATTGCTGTTACTGCTACTTGTTCTATTAACAAAAAATTGTCCTGAAATGAATGAAATGTTTTTAGCTAATACCACTTCTATTTTGAATGAGCAGGAAAGTGCTAAGGTTATTCTTGTGGTTAATGATTTGTTTGAAAAAAATAAAAATGATGTTTTTGGGTTTTCGCTGGAAGAGGGTGAATTGGCATGGGAGGAGGAGATTCACTTAAATATGGCTGGTAATAGTGAACTCATCTTGTGGAGCAAAGGTAATATGGAGTAAGAATATTCCTTTATGGAGGATGAATGTCCTGAAATAGCTTCAAAAAATGACTATAAGCTTCCCTCTACTTCTAATTATAATAGTGATGATTTTACTAACACTGATGATATGGACATTTTTGCTAAATCTTATGCCAAAGATAATTATGACACTAGTTTTTACAAATCTTAGAAGAGGAGAGGAAGGGAAAAGAAAACCTATTATCTTACAACCTTCTAAAAATACCTGTCGCTCGTATACTTCTCATTAACATGTTTTTTTATGTTTAGAACTATTATTTGGAATGTGAGGAGCATTGGTTTTCCATCTTCTAGAGTGAAAGTTAAGAATTTATGTTGTATTTATAATGTTTCTTTTCTTGTTTTGCTTAAGCGGCTTATTAATATCTCCAAATTACCCTCTACTGCTAGAATTCTAAGTTTTAAGCATTTTCTCTCAAATTCTTCATACAAAATTTGGGTTTTTTGGGAAGGATCCTGTTAGAATTGATGTTATTGGTGACTTTACTTAGGTTTTGCATTGTAGTATAGAATTTCTTAATTTAAATTATTTTGCTTCTTTTATTTATGCTGCTTCTGCCCATACTACTAGACGGATTTTATGGGAACAACTGAACAATTTTAATAGTATTTGAAACCTTCCTTAGCTTTTTAGTGGTGATTTTAATATGTTATATAATCCTTCTGAGCATTTGGGGGTTTCTCCTCCTAATTCTCTTGCTATAGAGGATTTTAACAATATGATTATGGATTGCAATTTGATTGACATTGGCTTTACTAGTAATCAAATTACTTGGAATCATGCTCACTTATGGCAATGTTTGGATCGGGTCTTGTTTAATGATAATTGGCTTAATTCTTTTGATGATATCTCAGTTGAGCACCTCCGTAGAACACTTTTTGATCATTCTCCTTTACTTATTACTATTAAAGCTAAACAATTGAATTTTGTGCCTCATTTTAGATTTCAAAATATGTGGTTGCTTCATGATTCTTTTTTTGGAGTGGTTCGGGAGAACTGAAATGCTCTTGTTTATACTGATAATTCTGTAAATGGCATGAAGAGGTTCTGGCTCAAGCTTAAAAGATTGAAACAAGTTCTCAATTGGTGGAATCATAATGTTTTCAAAAACCTTTATACTAATATCCTTATTTTTGAGGATAAGGTTATGTCTGTGGAAAATATCTAACCACTTTGTCCTAATGATACTAATTTTAACCACCTTCAAGAGGCTAAAGCTAGTTTGTTTAAATTATAAGCTCAGTAGGAAGACTTTTGGAAGCAAAAGGCTAATGCTAAATATTTGGTTGATGGTGATAATAATACCAAATATTTTCATGCTTTGGTTAATAGAAAAAGGGCCAAAAATTCCATTTCTAAAATTTTGCATGAGGATGGCACTTTCACTGAAGAGAGGGAGGAAATTGCTAATTTAGCTGTCCAGCATTTTCAAAATTGTCTCAATAAAGTTTTTTCTTCTTCTAATATTATTGATCAGTATCATATTCCTTATATTATTTCTCAGGAGGATAATGACTTACTTTCAAATCCTCCCTCTATAGATGAATTAAAGAATATTATTAGTGACATGAATGGAGATTAGGTTGCTGAACCTGATGGTTTTTCTAATAAGTTTTTTCAGCATACTTGGAATATCATTTGTAATGATCTTTTTAAGGCTGTGTTGGATTTCTTTGGTCCTTATTCGCAAAACCACCATTTTTCCACTTGGAATGATTTGAGAGTTATTAGTCTTTGTACTTTTTCAGTAGGCTGATTTCTAAAATCTTCATGAGTAGGTTTAATTCCATTTTACCTAAAATTATTTCCCCTTACCAAATGGGTTTTGTTAAAGACTGGGCTATTGTTGATAATATTCTTTTGGCACAAGAATTTTATCATGACCTAGATGTTAGGGTGAGAGGTAACAACGTTATTTGGAAGCTTGATATTTCTAAGGCTTATGACAACATTGATTGGAGCTTTCTTTACAAGATATTATAGCTATTTGACTTTAATTCAGCTATTATTAATCTTATTAGGAATTTCATTAAAGGTTGTTATTTTTCCCTTATTATTAATTTCAAGAGTAAAGGTTTTTTTAAATCATCCCATAGTCTCAGACATGGTGACCCTTTATCCCCTGCTCATTTTATTATTGCGGTGGATTATTTTTCTAGAGGCATTGCCAACCTCTTTCAGAATAATCCTAGACTCTACTTTAGAACCAAGGGTGGTTTCCCTATATCGTACTTATGTTTTGCTAATGATTTTATCATTTTTTCCAATGGCTCTTTAAACTGGATTAATAAACTTTTATATTTCTTTAATTACTTTGACTGTTAGTGGGCGTTCCTTAAACAAAAATAAATGTTGCTTTATATCTCCTTCAAAGATGTCTAATGGTCATATTGAGGCTATCAAAACTATATATGGTTTTATGCAAACTTATTTACCTATAAAATACCGTGGGGTCCCCCTTTTTAGAGACCGTAAGAAGTCTTTCCTGTTTAATGATTTAATTTCCTCAATTTAGAATAAGCTCTTATCTTGGGACTAAATTTTTGAGTTTTAGTGGTAGGATTACTCTTATTCGTAATGTTCTTTACTCGCTTCCAGTTTATAGTTTCCAAACTCTTCAACCTACTAAAATGGCTTGCAATAGAATTGATAAAATTATCAATAAGTTTTTATGGAAAGGGGCCATTTCTTCCACCAAAATTATCTGGCTTCTTGGGATAAATGTTGTGGTGTTTTAAAGGAGGGTGCCTTGGGTTGTAAAAGCATGGGTGATCTTGCTTATGCCTTCTCTTTCAAGTTGTGGTATACTTTGCGTGCTAATAAAAATCTTTGGGCTAATTTTATGATGGCTAAGTATTGCATGGGTAAGCACCCCACTATTTATTTTTTCAAACAAGGGGATTCCAATACTTAGAAAAAACTTTGTAAGGTTAAATGGAGGGTTGAAACGCATCTTTCATGGGGTCTTGGCTGCAATGATGTTTTCTTTTGGCAGGATCATTGGTTAGGCCAGCATTCTATTGACTCTATCACCAATACCACTTCTATTGGGGCAGTTAAGATGAGTAATTTCAATGCCGATAACTGTTGTTTTATCATAATCTTATTAATGATTCTATTAATCATCAAATCTTGAACCTTCCCCTTAACATCAATTCTGATGATCGGCTATTATGTAACTGGTCCAAAGATGGTACTTTTAAGCTTATGGATGCTTGGAATGCCTTTAGAACTAAGAAATAGTGTTCATATATTTTCTCTTTTAGTTGGCATAAAAGCATTCCTTCTACTATCGCTATTTTCATTTGGAGACTTTTGCATAAGCTCATTCCTACTGAGGACAATTTAATTAAAAGGGGTTTTTTTTTTCCATCCAAATGTCAATGTTGCTACCATACTGAGAATATGAATCATGTTTTCTTGTCTGGTCCTATCGCATTTAAAACTTGGAATTATTTTGATGATATATTTAAGCTCAATTATTTTAATACTAACCTTTCCTTTTATGCCCTCCTTGTGTCTTGGTTTGTCAAGTCCAAGGGTCATATTAGGAATGTGATTCCTTTTCTTATATTATTTTGGTTGGACTGGAACAACTCTTACTTTAATGGTGTGGGCATGAACCATAATAGAATTATTAATAATGTGAAAGACAATAACTTGAACTTAATTTCTATTAACCTACTTTTAGTGAAGAATTTTAAAAATTGCTTTTTATTGTTGTGGATGATTTAGGCATTAAATTTAATGGCAATTGACATCAGGTTGGTTCTAGAATTGTTTACTGGATTAAGCCACTCATTAATTCTTTCAAGTTGAATGTGAAGGGCATTATCAGTGGTAATTGTTTTGTATGTGGTGGGATCCTTAGGGACAATCTTGGTAATACTATTATTGTTTTGTTGGTCCCTTGCCCTTGAGGGATATGAATGTTGCTGAGTTTTCTGCTATTCTTTATAGTATTAAACTTTGTATATCATTGGATATTATTACTTTTAGCATTGAATTTGATTCCTCTTACATTATTCAATGTTTTGACTGTATGGATGAGTTTGTTTGCGATGTTAATATTTTCTATATGATGAGGCAGATTAAGCAGTTTATGCTATTGATTAATATTTCTTTCTATCATGTCATTTGGGAAGGTAAATCTTGTGCATTTTGGTTGGCCAATTAAGGATGTAATTTGGCTCAATTTATAGATTATTATGCTAATAACACTCCTATTTAGGTAAGAGGGGTTATTTTTCAGGATGGGATGGGTACACCTTATATTAGAACTTGATGTTTTAGTTTCTTCATATGGTTGTTGTTGGTAGTCTGGTAGCCTATTCCACTAGTGCTCTTGACTTATTTTTTCTATCTCATATTTTTTCTTATGATTTAGATAGTTGCCTTGGTATCTTGGATGACTTGCTATTAGGTTGTATTCTATTTTGGCCCTGTTTGATGCTACTCAGGAGGTTTAGAGAGGTTCTCTATAAGAATTTGTTTTATATGCTCTATTCCAATGTTAGTGTTGTTGGCAAAATGCTGATTATACTGGATTTAGAGCCAGTCATTTTTTTACCTATCTATTTTCTGGTTATGTTCTATAATTTGTTATTTTTCCTTTGGTTAGTTTCTGGATGACGGGAGCTATTTCCTTTGATATGCTTTTTTAGATCATTTTTTATGGTTGGTTTGGTTGGGGTGGTTCTGAGAGATAAGATTATTTGTTGGTTCCTTTCCTTAATTTACCTTCTATTGCTTGTGTTGCCTCTTGCTGGCTGTGTTGTGGGGTGGATCATCCTTGCTGGGGTTCTTTGCTTTGTGGTGTTTGGTTTTGGCTTTGGTATTTGGGTACTTTGAGTTATTCTGTCTGTTTGATGTTGCATTCAACTTGAGATTACTACATTATTTCAACTGTTGGTTCCTCCTGGTTTGGGATTACCATCTACTGTTGGATGGATTTTTAGAGTAATGTTGGCCATAATCATATAATCTTCTTTTTTTATAATTCCTTTGTTTATTTTTTCTTCTGGTATTCTATTCTTTATCCTATTTTGCATAATCAATCTTTTGTAGGTATTGATACCAAATCTGACTGCAAATGGGAAGCCAGTTCATAATGTTGTTTTTTGCTTTTATTATCTTTTTTGGGTGCTTATCCTTATGCACCGTAGAATGTACTTCGGGTGTTTTATACTTTTATCTAGTAGGGCTTCGAGCTCTTAGGTTTTTTTGGCTTTTTCCTTCTATTGAGCAGTAGAGAGCCTGAGGTCTCTTTAAGGACCTTGTACTTTTTCTTTTTAATTAATGCGTAGACCCCTACGTGGGTTTTAACTATAAAAAATTGTAATACATCATCCAGGATGATGTCCTATACGATGTCTAAAAATAATAACATGCATAAAAGAGTTGGCGACTGATTCTTTCTGATTAGAGCATATCATCCATGACGATTTGCTTAATTCAGTTGCCTTAACCAGGGTACCCGAATTAGGATTTTTATTTTTAACTAATCATTTAGGACTATTTTGGATCATCCTGGATGATAAGATCAAAAATAAAAAACTCTAAAATAGATAGAATTTTCCCTCTAAGTGTGTGTGTGCAAGGTTACTTAGCATCAAGACCCACTTTGGTACATTTGACTCAAGAAAAGGTAAAATATTTGAAGTACACTTACAGACTAAATCAATCCTAATCTACCTTATCTTGAGCTAGCTTAATTTGTAAATAACCTTGTGGACTTGAAGCATTAGCAGGCAAGGTAATAGTAAAAAAATATAAGTGTTAAAAATATTTGTTATCATCAAAATTATAATCCCTGAATTCAAATTCGCAGAACTAGTGTCATCTGCATCTCTAAAAATCCTACCCAATATTTTAGAACCAAACACATTGACATAAGGCCTCACTTTATTAGGGACCATATTACTAAAAGAGATATTGAGCTACACCTTATAGCAACTGAAAATCAAATTGCTGACATTTTTACTAAACCACTGGCCTTTAACACTTTCAGCATCTTAAGGACCAGATTAGGTGTCATAGACAAAAATGCATGAACTTGATGATTACTGAATTTTGAATTTTCTATTTTTTTATCTTTTTTTTTGTTTTTTATTTGATTGTTTATTATTTTGTTTATTTATTACTTTTTTATTCTTCTTTTTTAGGTTATTGTACCCTTCAATTTTTTATTTGTAAATATTGGAATTATGTTTTTACCTTATTTTTGCTTTTAAAAATTTGTAAACAATGAGTGCATCCCTAAATCAGTTAAAGAAAGAAACACTGTTGATTGTTTTCTCCTCCTCTAACTCCTTTAGCGGTATAATTTTCTTTTCAACGTAAAAATCTATTTCAAATTAATAATTTGACTTTGAAATTGAGATCTTTTCTATTTTCTTACAATAATCTATCTCATATGAATAATATTTAAACTCATTAAATCACTTTCAAGCTTTCTTGATCATGTTACAGAATTTATCATATGAATATGATTTTTTTTTTATTTACTCCTCCTAATACTAGAGAATGAGTTTTTCTTCTCTATTATCTAGAAGTTATTCTCATAATTGAGAGTCTTTAAAAATTTCAAAAGCGAGCTAGCTCAAAAAGAAAATATAAGAGGCATAAAAGGCGCCCAAAAATAAAAACTAAAAAGATGCACAATGATCGCCAAATATTTGAAAGATACAAAAAGTGTATCAAAAATTAAAAGATGCATAAAGTGCACCAAATAATTGACAAGAGGCACAAAATGAGCCCCAAGAAATCAAGCTTCCTTCTCTTTTAAATCTTTAAATCATAGAAGAATTCATGTATCACTTAATATTTTCTCATACATGATTTGTGAAACTCATGATCATGACTAATTACTTTTCTATATTATTCTATAAGATATTTTTTTTGCAACAAAGTTTTGAACAAATCACTTTTCCTATTTGATTGATTTTTTTGAGTTAGATCTTTATTTTCAAAAGAGGGTTTGCCCTATAAGATGTCCGAGCTAGGGTTAACAGGATTGGTTATTCTACATTTTTTGGATCTCTCTGATGTTAATTCATTTCTTACAAATTTTTTAATCCAATCAAAAAGGAAATTTATTATTTTCTAGTATTGATTAAAATAATCTATTTTCTACCTTGTAAGATTTTTATCATCTTTGCATTATATTTTTACATATTTTTATTAAGTGTTTTTTTTTTATTTTTTTTAACTTCTTTTGATCAATGTAGTTTGCTTGGTATTTCGGTGTGATGTTCGTACTGATGTTATTTTCTATATAATTTTCTATTTTGTATTTTTATGTTTCCTCCTTTTTGTGATGCCAAAAGGGGTTCTAGTCTTAGTGTTATAGAGCAAATACAATTCTTCCAAAAAATGTTAGGAGATAACTACACATTTGAACAATAATGTTTGGAATCATCAAAACTATATAAGTTGCAAGAATGTAAAACATGCAAATAGCAACTTTCCTAACAGACTAGTCTTAGTGTTATTATTGTTATTGTAGTATTGTTTGCTTGGTTTAGTAAAATTTATATTATTCTCCTTTATTTTATGTTTCTTTTTTTAATTTGGTTGATTTGAAATTGCCTAAAAAATATTTGTCATCATAAAAAAGGTAGAGATTATTGTAAATATGAATTCAAGGATTATAATTTTGATGATAGCAAGCAGTCATGGCATTCCTATTTCTCTACTACTGTTATTACTGCACATCTATTTTGGTTTCCTTGTCTACTAACTTTTTAAGTCCACAAGGTCAATTATAATTCAAGCCAGCTCAAGATTGGATAAATGAGAATTGAGTCGGTCTATAATTTTGATTCTAATGGTTTTTACGTTTTCTTGAGTTAAATGTAATAAGGTGGATCATGATGCTAAGTAACATTGCACACACACACTCACGGGGAGAAATTCGATAAGTATAAGAGTTTTCTATTTTTTATCATATCATATAAGATGATCCAAAATTGTTCTGAATGATTAGCTAAAAATATAAACCCTAATTAGGGCATCAATATGAAGTTAGCCGAATTAAGCAAATCATCCTGGATGATATTCATATCGTCCTTGACGATATGCTCAAATCAGAAATTCTTAGCTGCCAAACTTATTTAGAAAAGATTTTATTTTTAACATTTTATTCTAATCATACAGGATGATTGTATATCATTCTAGATGATTCACTATAATCATGCCTAAATTAGTCAGGTGATTAAGGAAAATAATTAAGTATAGATTGATTGATCATATCGTAATGGACAATCGTAGGATCGTCCTAGATGATTAGTAAGAAAAATCTTATTTTTCTCCTGAATCACCTGGATATCTCGAACTATCTGTTGGATGTTCAGTTATAAACCTTCATTATTCAGATGTATCTCCTGTAGGACCCGAAATATCTACTAGATGATAATCATTAATTTAGAATTAATTGTATAAGACGATCCAAGCATCATCCTAAATGATAAGTTATATTTCTTCATCATCCAACAAGTATCTCCTAGACATCCCAAACTATATGCTGGACGATTTATATGATTTTGAACTAATCATATAGGATGATGTCCAAATCATCCTGGATAATCATAATAAATAATGTGTTCTAATCATACAGCACACCCAGACCATCTTGGTTAGAGGGGCTGAAATACACTGATCATACAGGATGATCTGTTGATCAATTTGGATGATATTTGATGGCAAGTTTCAAATTATGTAAATTTTTAAGGCCTTTATAAGATCTCTTATTTGTTAATGAGAGAATCTTTTATTGTTATCCTGACTTGAGAGAGCTTAAAGAAGGAGAGGAAGAGCTTGGGAGAGAGAGAGAGAGAATCTTGTGAGCGAGAGTTTGTGAGGTGTTCACAATGGTTGCTCTAAGAAAAGATTCAAGTTGTCTTCTCCAATAGTCATCCTTGGCTCCTTGGTGGCTCTAGAGAGGTCTTCGTTAGCATAAGATCGAGGTTCTCTACCTGCTTCAGGAGGAAGCAAAAGGAGATGGGGTTCTCTTCCTACTTTAGGAGGAAGTTAAAGAAGTTAAGGTTCTTTGCCTCATCGGGCTTAGTGAAAATAGTTTATAAAGGCTTCTCTGCCTTATTATGGGAGCAAAAGGAGAGACTCTATGATTTTAGTACAAAACCTGGAGGAGAGGCTCCAGGCAGTAGACGTAGGTCAAGTTGATGTAACCACTATAAAATTTAGTGTGTTCTTTCTGATTATTTTCTATACTTTATTTTTACTATGATTAACTATTTGGGCGAAATTTATGATTAGTCAATTTTATTATTTGTTTAATTTATTTCTACTACAAAGTATAAAAACATAATCTTTTAGTTGAAGAAATTTTTAAATATCCAATTCACCCCCCTCTTAGTTAGCCTCGAGACTTGTTCATAAGGGCTTTACAACCCTAACAAACTTTCACCTCTTATTTTTGTGATATTCTATTTTGTGTATATGCATACTAACATTTATGGAAATCAATCCACCGTTCACTTATAATTCTGATCAGCTCAGGACTCGGTAAACTATAGTTGCAATTGATTTTCATTTTATTCTATATTTTTTCTTTTCTTGAGTCATATCATATAATTGGGTGGATAAATTTATTGAGTAATATAGCACACACACAAGAGCAAAGATGAAAATGTTTTTGAGAGTTATTTTTTAGAAAATTCATACTATACGAAATTGGTTGCATATTGTATGAAGTTTTTGTAATGTATAAGCTGTTGTGCTTTATCAAAACCCTAGCTTCCAAAGGTTAAGTAAGATATTAATTATGTATTAATCGTACAGTATGATTAGATAATACTATACGCCTAAATTAAATTCTTTCTTAAGCTAAAAATTATTCTCACTAACCGGAAGAGGGAAGAGAGAGAAGCTCCACAAATTAAGGAAGATTTTGGAAGAAGATTTTGAAGATCTCGGGTTCCATTGTTGGAGATGGAAGAAGGTGGACGGTCATCTAAGGATGACCGGAACACCAAAAATCTACTTTCTACCGTGAGTCCAATCATGTTGGATTCAAAAGGTAGATTCTCCTTCAAACGAACTTCGTCTTTTCAGTTTTTGGAATCTCTTTTAGTCATAAAAGGAGGTTTAAATGCTATGAAGAAACCATTGCCGATTTTAGGCAAAGGTAAGGAAGTAGTTTCTTTTTTGAATGATAAGCCAAAAACTTGGTCGGATATCATTGATGGAGCAAATGATAAGGAAGCATCTTCATCTGGAGGAAGTTTTGCTGAAATTTTGAAGAAGGATCCTATGACTTCTTCAAAATTGGATAACCTTAATGTGTGGACTAAAAAACCTCACATCAAAATAAATCTTAGTGAAATTCATGATGATATTGGAGATGAAATTGTTTTCATTCTTGACAAGGATAAGGAAAAGTCAAATGTTCAAATTTTGAACAATTCCTTGGTTGTTAAAATTCTTAGAAAGAACTACCCTTTTTCTAAGTGTTCTTTTGAATTAAGAAAGCAATGGTCAAAATTTGGAGGATTTCTTATTACATTGCTTGGTCTTGATTGGCTACTTTGTTCTTTTCAAACTCATGAAGCCATGGAGGAAGTCCATAATGGGGGACCTTGGTTTGTAGGGGGTTTTGTGGTAGGCGTAGACATTTGGTCTCCTACCTTCTCTCTTTATTCTTTGAATGGTATTTCTTCTCCAATATGGGTTCGTCTTCCTCATTTTCCATTACATTGTTGGGATGAATCCAACATAACTAGAATTGTTTCAAGAATTGGTACTCCACTTTTATTGGATGGTAACATGTTTAGATGGGGGAGGAGAGAATTTGCTAAAGCTTGCATCAGAGTTAATTTGAATTCGAAACTCCCTTTTGGAATTTGGGTGGAAGGGATTCATAGTAGATTTTTTCAAAAGTTTGAGTTCGAAAATCTATCATTTTTTTGCTTCAAATGTGGAAGAATCGGACATATTGATTATGTGTGTCCCAATCCAATACAGAATCAAAATCCTATTATCAAAGAGATCCCTATAAATTCACTACAATCTGATAATACTTTGGGTCCTTGGATGCATATGAATTTCAAAAATAAGAGAAGATTGATTCCATAGAAAAAAAATTTTAAAAAGGACTCAACCATGGATAAACCAAAAGATGGTTGTGCTTTCAATAGTATTGCATGGTAGATGTTGAAGGAGACAGGAAGACAGATTCTGCTGCTTCTAAAATTCAATTCCCAGCTAATATTTTTGCTGAAAACAAGGAAGAAGATGGAAAGGCTGTTATACAAGGAGGTGATTATCCAACCGTCCAGCATGCTGAAAAAGTTCAAATTCAAATCCCTCAAAGGGAGGAGAATTTTTCTGCGGCTCAGAATTAGGAAATTCAAATTTTTAATTCTGAATTGCATTTGGCTGATCTCGTGAATGGAGGTAGCAGTAACTTGAAGCCAAACATCAATTTGAGTTCAAATGCTGAATTCAAATTTTAGGGAATTGTGGAGGAAAGAGTGGAAGTAGGAACTTAAGTTGTTAATTCAACTCAAAATGCTAAAAAAAATGATGATATGGTTGTACCCGTGAGAGAAAACTGCTCCACTCCTTTTCCAGGAATCAATGGATCAGTTAGTAATTTGAATTCAAATCTTGAATTCAAAATACCAGATAGTGGGGAAGGTATTATGGAAGGAGAATTTGAAGATACAAGAGATGCTGTCCCAACCGATCCATATCTGTTTGCTCAAATTTAGGGTTCTAACAAACTTGAATTTGAATTCAAAAATTCAGATGCTCAGGAGGAAGTTTTGAAGGATGTTTCTAGCATTAGTACTGATGTTATTTCAGCTTCAAAAACTAAAGTAAAAAAGCAATATTGGCTTATTAGGAGACTCTTCTCCATTGTCGGCTGTTTGTTTGAATTTTAAGAGAACTTCTCTTAAAAAAGATGCCAAGGAGTATAAGTCCCCTGGATCAAAGCATACATTGTTCAAAGAACTCCAAGCATTAGGACCGATCAAAGATCTACCTAGAATGAAGACAACATATAACAAAGTGAAGAACAGCTTAAAAGGTTCTTCGTCCCTTTTGCCCCATTAACATGATTGATGATAATCCTGGTGACAATAACAAAGTGGATAGTTACTTGAAGTTAAGACAAATTATCAAAAGGATTGGCTTAATGCCATCATAATTTTCTGACTTTGGAAGTTGGAAAAAGCTTATAGAATATTTTTCAAAAATATTCTTAAGTGATTTTTGGAATTCACCATTGGATTGTAATTTCCCTTTTAGATTTTGTTGCTTCCTTTTTCTTAAAATTTTTCATTTTAAAATTATTCTATTTGATTATGAGATCTTTACTAAGTCTTATTCTCTAACTGGATGGGAATTCTGGGATACTAATCAACCTTCGGGTTGTTTAATTCTTTGGTATTCCCTGCATCTCAATAGTTTCAAAATAGGAAATAGTAAGTTTCATATCATTTATATTAAGTTTAAATTAACAAATTTAAGTTCAATAAGGTTCCTTTTTAATATTAAAAAAGGAACCATTAGTTTCTTTTACCTAGTTTGTATTAGGTTGTCCTTTCATTTTTAATTAATGTAATTTTACATTTTCTCAAAAAAAAAAAAAAATCTTTCTTAATTAATCATGTGATATCAGGTAATCAAAGCATGGATAATTATTGTGATCTATTATATTGTATAAAATAATTTGCACTGTACGATTACCTGTGTATGAAATTGGTCATCCCTTAGATCGTACTAAATAAAATCCATGATTATTGTATTGATCATATCTTACAATGTCTATAGTGCTGGACGATTACCCGTGTATGAAGTTGGCAGTCTATAGGATCGTCCTAAAAGAACAAAAGGAATTTCTACATATAATACCTTATGATGCTTTATTGTATTATACTATGTATTATAAAAGTTGAATAATTCACTTGAACAATCTTGCTGTATGAGTCTAAATTGAACTGATCGTACCATACAATATGTTTATCGTACTATAGGAACAGAAGTTAGATGGCTTGAAATTTATGGTCTTTTCATGCCCACTATTTAAGGGTTTCATATATTATTTTAAGGAATCTTTTGATGTTTAGTCTTCTTAAGAAAGAGCATGAGGGAAAGAAGAAGAAGAGCTTGGAGAGAGAAGAGAGGGAGATTTTGTGAGCAAGAATTTTGAGGGGGTTCACAAGGTTGCTCCAAGCAAGAATCTTGCCTAGTATCTACAAGCATCTGCTTGGAATCTTTGTGACTCCAGTTAAGAAGCTCTTCATCAAAGATCGTGGTTCTCTGACCATCACCTGGAGGGTAGAAATAGAGTTATGGTTCTCTGACCATCACTATGAGTGTAAAAATAGAGTTGAGGTTCTCTGGCTATAAAAGAGTCATGATTCTCTACTGCATTAGAGAGGTGAAATAGCATCTGTATAGGCTTCTCCGCCTTGATGTGGGAGAAAAAGGAGAGTCACTTATATTTAGTTCAATACTTTGAGAGTCTCCAAGGAGTGGACGTAGGTCAGGTTGATCAAACCACAATAATTTTTGGTGTGTTCTTTCTATTTATTTTTCTGTATTTGTTTTCATATTTATTTTTGTGATTTGATGATCTATAGTTAAAATATCAAATTTTTATTATTGTAAGATTTGTTCTACTTTTGCATCAAGGGGATTTAACTTTTTTAAAAAGTTTTAAATTACCAATTCACCCCCCCCCCCTCTTTGTTAGCCCAGGACTAGTTCTTTAGAGTTTCACAACCCACACGAACTTTTAAGTGGTATCAGAGCGGGATTCACAAGATCAAGTTTTAGAAAAGTTTTAAATTAAGATTCATGGCTAACTTTGAAAATAGAAACACCAAAGAAGGATACTCAATAAGTTGACCACCTCTTTTGATAACACTCCTTTTGATTTTTAGAAAACTCGCATATCCACCTTTTTACAATCAATTGATTATTGCATGTGGATGCTAGTACATGAAGGTTATTTTATATCTTTTATTTTACTAAATGGCATTAAAATTGAAATACCTTTTTTTGAATGGACTATTAATGATAAAAATGTAACCTAATTTATTTTTAAATATTTAAACTAATTTTACTGTGCTTTGAAATCTGATGATTACATGTGTGTATCTACTTGCACAACTAGAAAAGAAATTTGGGATAGACTCTATATAACCTACGAGGGAACAATTGAAATAATCTAGGTTAAATATTCTGCTCCATGATTTTGAACTCTTTTGCATGAAACCAAGTGAAATCATATCTGAAATGTATACTAAATTCATACAAATCATCACATCCCTGCAAGCTTTAGGTAGAGAATTATCAAATTTTTAAAAGTCAATAAAATCTTATGATGTCTACTTAGTTCATATGATGCCAAAATAACTACTATTTTAAAATCCAAGGATTTAAATGTTTATTATATTAACAACTTACTTGGTTCTCTAATTGCCTATGAATAAAGCATAAGCCAAAGGCAATCTGATGCTGGAGAAAGAAACAAAGAGAAAATGATATCCTTAAAGACTAATGGTTCAGACAGTTCCTCTGATGGAGGAGATCAAGAAATCGCACTAATGACTTGATAGTTCAGAAGCTTTCATCAGCAATTCAGCAAAGGTAAGAATTATAGAAATTCTAATGCTTCTAATAATATTATCTATTATGAGTATAGGAAACTAGGGCATATTAAAACTGATAGCCCAAATCTCAAAGGTCACCAAAGTAAAAAAGAATGTTGAAGAAAAAGCAATGTGCTATAAAGGCAAGAAAAGATCTTAGAAAGCCTTTCTATCTTACTCCACTTCAGATTCATTTGGAATAGAAGTAGAAGAGGCAGTGAAAATCTGTGCTTAATGGAAAATAGCTATCTTAATCAGTTTGATAAAGATGAGGTATGTCAACTTACATACGATGAATTACTTATTATTTCAGAAGAGAATCATGATTATTTTAGGAATCTAAAAAAGAAACATGCTAGCTTCAAAACTGAATACTCAGTTCTGCAAAAAGAAAATTAAATTCTTATAAAAGATGATTCTGATGTTGATAAGGATCATATGACTTTGCTCGATGAGTTAGATGAATTATATAAAAAATATTCTGCTTTATTTAAAACTCACGATTCTTTGAAAGCATTTCATCTTAATTTAGAAAAATTATTTAAAGAGTTAGAAGCATGTGTGAACATTTTACATCTTAGTGAGCACTCTTTAAAAATTTAGATATCTACTCTTAAAAGTGCTAATAAAATATTGTTAGAAAAAGTGAAGGCTTTCAAAATAAATCTATTTGTAAGCACTCACTGAAAGTTTGACAGTGATGTTAAGTCCTAATGAACTAGTCCCAATGCTAACCAAGAGAAGGGGTGAATTGGTATTTTAAAAAATCTTTTAAGCCAAAAGCACAAACTTAAACCAAAACCAGGATTCACCACAGAAATCAAAGTGTGGAAATTAAATGCATAAGCAGTAATAAAGAATACAGAAATTTATAGTGGTACGGTCAACTCAACCTACATCCTCTCCCCAGAGGCGCCCTCCAAGTATTGCACTAAACTCAGTGTCTCTCTTTTTGCACCCACAGCAAGCCGGAGAAGCTTGTACAAACTTCCTTTTCACCAACCTAGGTGAGGCAGAGAACCCAACTCCTTTTGCTTCCTCTAGAAGCAGGCAAAGAACCCAACTCTTTTTGTGTCCTCCTAAAGCAGGCAAAGAACCTCGATCAAATGCTGAAGTAGACCTCTCTAGAACCCCCAAGGAATTAGGGACGATGACTCGAGAAGATGATGATGAATCCTTTCTTGGAGCAACCTTTGTGAAACCCCTCACAAAATTCTCTCTCTCTACCTTGCTCTCCCTCTCCTCTTCGCTCTCTCAGGTCAAAACAATAGTAGAAGATACCATCTTGGGTGAAACAAGGAGTCTTAAATAGAAGAGCTTCAGAATAGATCATAATTGCAACAAACTAACATTATCGTCTATCATCCTGTACGATCAGTATAAATTAATCTCAATCAGCTAGGATGATTTGGGATGATCATAAGGTTTTTTTTCATATTGTCCTATATGATTATACGATTAGTACAAATCATTGAATATCATCCAGAACATCACCCTGATTAGAAGTCTGGATGATGTAAAAATAACCTGATTGTTCAAGCCGATCTCATGATCATCTCGGATGATTAGTTCAATTCAGTGCATATCGTCCAGAGCATCACACTGAATAAAAGCTAGCCAATGTTTGATCATTTAGGAACAACTAAGGTTTTTGAACTAATCATCCCAACTGATCCTTTGATTATCCAGGATGATATAATTGAGAAATCAAACCTTAATTTCTTTCCTTAATTACCAGATTAATTTAGGCATAATTGTGTTGCATCGTCCAGGATGATGTCTTGGATGATATCCAAAAATAAAAGCAACCAAAATAGATCTAGCGACTAATTCTTTTAGATTTGAGCCTTTCATCCTGCCCGATAAGAATATTGTCCTTGATGATATGCTTAATAATGGCTACCTTAACCAGGATGCACTAATTAGGGTTTTTATTTTTAATTGATCATCCAGGCTGATTTATGGATAATCCCGGATGATGTGAGCAAAAATATAAAACTCTAAAACACTCAAAAAAATTTCTCCCAAATATGTGTGTTGAAGGTTAACATCAGGAACCACATCATTTACAATTAACTCAAGAAAAGAAAATGTTTACAAACTGACTCAAACATAGTCTATCCAATCTTGAACTGGTTCAAATTATCGTTTGATCTTATAGACCAGAAATGTTAGTAGACAAAGTAGTAGTAGATAAACAAAATTGTTTGCTATCATCAAAATTCTATTTCATGAAAATAGATCCATAATAATCTCTCCCTTTTTTATGATGGAAAACCTAAAAATAATTAAAGCAGTTTAATGGAAATAATATGAATAAAAACACAATTTAACTATCCAACATAAAAACACAACATAATAAATAGTACAACTACTCAAAAAAAGTACAAACTAGAACAGTACATCTACTCCCCCTTTTGACATCACAAAAAAGAGGGAAAAAGAAAAACAATACATAAACTAAAAAATAAGAGAATACTAAAACAAAAAAATAGACTAAAAGAAAGATGGCCCCTGATCATCCAAAGGAGGAGGTGGTGGAGGAGGTTGTGGATGAAAGTAACTGAAAAGAGTCACAAATTTCTCCCTAAACCAGGTCATATCCTGGTCGTGCTGGTGCTGCTTGTAAGCCAAGTAACAATCAAAGTGAGCAACATCTCAAAATGTTGATGCTCTTGTTGCAGCAATATAGGACTCGAATCGTGTCTCCCACTAGTCGAATTGCTCCAGCAGCTGATCCAGATAAGAGTACTTGCGGAGCGGAGCAGGTGCAGGAAGAGGTGTAGGAGCTACATCCTCCTTAGCTCCCTCATCTTCCTCGTGCCCCTGGCGGAGATGAGTACTGTGAAGAATATGGAAGGAGTTATTTGAGTAGAAGGCATGATGAAAGTTTGGTGGGGTAGGATATTGGAGGTTATATTTGGATTCTAGAGCATATGCAATGATATGTCCTAGGTCAAGATTGGGCTTCCTCCTATGTCTTGGATTACGAATACTAGTCATATGCTCAATGTATCCAAAAATCAAATCAAAGTCATTAAATTCATGATGGGCCAAAATATAAAAAGTGGTGATTGAAAGAAGAGGAGTTATATGAATGCGATCACCAGCTTTTGGAAGAATTGAGGTGCAAATGACATATTGGATTGTCCTGGCATCTTTGAGTACGGTGCTAGACTCTCCAACATGAAAGTGAGTATTGGTGTTCCTTAAAAAGTGATTGGCAGGAGCCCAATCATAGTCAGGATTGGAATACATGGTGTGGAGTTTGTCTCCTGTGGTAGATAATTAAAGGAGCTCTTGATAGTCCTGATAAGTGATTTCGATAGGTCGTCTATTCACATAGAACTAAAGAGCGGTGAAAGAGGAATTGATGCTAAAGCTAAAGAAGAACTCAAATAGTAACTCTAAATTAAATAAAATAGTAAGAGTAAGGAGGAATATGAGAGTAGTGTGAGCAAACAGATTGAGGAGAAGATAGGAAAGAATATGCGGGTTGACAATCTGGGATACAATGATCCCGACTATCTTGTACCTCAGATAGGCAGCTTGGTCACCTTCCTCGGTAAAACAATTGCCTAGATTCGCCCTTGAGGAACTCCCAGAAGGCATGAGGGAGTGCTTTCCACCAGCCATGATCAAGGAGATAGAGAAACAGGGAGTGCTAAATGGATTAAAGGAGAGTTGGGTGAGAAAAAAATGATTGCAATTCATAGTTTAAAAAGAATAAAACAGATTGTTCAGTACGATTGTAGAATCGTCCAGGACGATCAGGTTCAATAATTATGTATGGGATGATTGGTCAAAAAGGTGATAAAGTTGTCTAGGACAATCAGATATCGTCTGGGATGACAAGACATTTAAATCATTGCCACGTGTATCTTCCAGGACGAATAGGTTGATCATCCGAGATGATCACCAATAATTGATCGTACCGACCAAATTTAAAGGGTTTAAACGTATTGCCATGTGTATCGTCCAGGATGAATATGTTGATTGTACGAGCTGATTTCCCATAATTAAGCAAAGTTATAAGACATCATCCAGGATGAAGAGGATCATTCGGGTTGATCGTAGTAAGTAAAGTAGGATACAATCAGATCATCCAAGATGATAAAGTTTCATCCAGGATGATGATAAAAAGAGAAAACATATCAGTCGTCGTATGAAGGGTTAGGAGTTGATTGAATACATCATCCAGGACGATATAACAATCGTCCAGGATAATGGGACAAAAAATGAAAATCAAGAGGTGGATTTAGATGATCAGAGAAGGCCCAAAAAAACACAAAAAATACCAGTTTAAAATAAAGTTAAAATACAAAAAAGACAAAAAAAGAGAAAAGAAATGAAAACAAGGAAAGAAAAAAATTTAATTTTTTTAAAATACACAAAAATGATAAATTCTCCAAGTGATTTAATTTAAAGACTTGTAAGACCAATTAGTTAACATCGTCGAAATTTGAAAATGGTAGAATATTCGATTCTGTTAACCCTAGCTCGGACTTCTTTCAAGGAAAAATTTTCTTTTAAAAATAAGAGACCTAACTCAGAACAAACTAATTGGACAAGAAAAAGATATTCATTTAAAACTTGGTTCCAGAAAAAATATCTTATAGAATAATATATCAAAGTAATTTGTCACAATCATGAAATTTGAAATCAAACCTTTTAAAATATCAAGTGACACATGATTTCTTCTAAGATTTAAAGGTTTGAAAGAGAGGGAAGCTTTCTTTTTGGGGCTCATTTTATGCCTCTTGTCAATTGATTGGTGCACTTTTTGCATCTTTTGATTTTTGATATACTTTGTGTATATTTTAATTTTTTGGCGATCATTGCACATCTTTTGATTTTTGGCATCATTGGCCTTTTTTTTTTTTTTTTTGCAAGCTATATCCCTTTTCAAAACTCTTAAAAATTCTTAGTTGTGAATATATTTTCCATATATTAGAGAAGAAAAACTCACTCTCTAATATAAGGAAAAATAAGCCACAAATAAGACTCAAAATCATATGATAAATGTAATGACATGATTTCAAAGAATTTAAAAGTAATATAAAGACTTTGAACATTATATATATAAGATAGATTACAGTAGCAAGATAGAAAAAATCTCAATTATAAAGTGCAGTTGTTAATTTAAGATAGACTTTTATTTAGAAAAGAAAATTACACCACTAAAAGAGGCTAGAGGTAGGGAAATAATCAACGGTGTTTCTCCCTTTAATTAATTTAGGGATGTTTATACATTGACTATAAATTTAAAAAAAAAAAACAAAATATCATTTCAGCTATGACAAAAAAAGGAAAACCAAAATAAAAACATCAAAGATGAAACATTACAAAATAAAAGCAAATAACAATCACTACTAAAAAAATGAAAAGAACAAAAAATAATAACAAACTATGGAATAGGAAATATGCAAATCAATTTTTATTAAGCAACAAGTTTATATAATTATAAGCCATGAGCCTCCATTGTCCAAGTACTACATGCTCTCATGAGGTCTTTGGTGAGAGCTTGCCTACAAAATTATCAAATGTCAAATGTAGGAACCCAAACAGGTTTGGGTCCGTTCTTATGAAAAGAGGAATGCAATGCATGTGTGTTATGATGTGAATTATATAGTTTGGGTCTCCACACCAAATGTGTACTATGGTGAACAGTGGAAGTGTGTGAAATTTGTCCTAGCATGCCACATAAAAAACATCTAACTTCAGGAAAAGGATTTACTAATCTGCTTGGGTGGTGATGCCTCCTTTTAACATTATGTGATGCATGTCGTGTTAGTTTGTTATTTTCAAATGCTTTTGCTTTTAGTGAATCATGCACAATTATAAAATCAGAATGCTTTTTATTTAAATCATCAAACTTATCAAGTAAAGACATGTGATTGCTATCAAGTTGGGTGTGTTCTTTACTTAGACTTTCATGCTCTTTTTGCAAATTTAAAAACTCTAATTTCAAACAAGCATGCGATTTCTTAATTTTCTTATATGATGCATAAATTTTCTCATAAATTTCAAGTAATTGATCATAGGTTGGTTTACATACCTCTTTTTTATCAGACTAGCCAAGATGATCACCCAATAAGCACAAGTTTATTATCTCCTCTTCAGCTTCAGTCTCAGATGAGTTAGATGCAGAATTCGCCTAGAAAGCCTTTTGGTACTGCTTCTTATCCTTACTATATTTGGGTTTCTCCTCACTCTTCTCTATGCTTGGGTGCTCCTTAAGTGTAAGATAATCAGCTTTAACATGTCCAGACTTTCTGCATTCAAAATAAACAATATCAGAAGAACTTTTATAATTTTTGCTATCCTTACCACTTTTCCACTTCTAATAATACTTAATGATTTTCCTCATAAATATATTGAATTTCCTAGTGATGAAGGCAACATCATTGCCTTCAGCACCATAGTTTTTTCCTTATTTTTCTCACCTACATCAAGATTTCTTTGATTTACCCCTTGCTCGTAAGCAATGAGTGATCCATATAAGTTATCAATATAATAAGTATTCAAATCTTTGGATTCAGTAATTATTATGATCTTAGCATCAAAGGAAGAAGGCAAACATCTCAAAATTTTATTGACTCATTCATAATTAATTAGCTCTCTTCCTAAAGCATGCAATGAGGTTATAATTTGAGTAAACCTAGTATACATGTTAGAAATTGATTCAGTAGGCATCATACAAAAAATTTCATAAGTCATGCAACAAATTATTCAACCTAGATTATTTAACTTTATTGGTACTTTCCTAAGTTACACACAATCTATCCCAAATTTCTTTACCAATTGCACAAGTTGAAACATGTATATAATCTTCAGATTTCAAAGCACAGAAAAAATAGTTCAAACATTTCTTATTAAGTTGTGCTAAATCTCTTTCATTAAAAGTTCATTCAGTAAAAGGAAGTTCAGTCTTAATGCCATTAATTTCACAAGAAAGAGGTGTATAATCATCTTTAACAAGCATCCACATACGATAATCAAGCAACTGTAAAAATGTAGACATGCGAGTTTTTCAAAAATTAAAAGGAATATAGTCAAACAAAGATTGTCATGTAATAGAATATCCTTACGTAGTATTACGATTACCAAAGTTAGCCATTGATCAAAATTCAAAAGTTTTCAAACACTAAATTTTATGAATTCCACTATGATACCACTTGAAAGTTTGATAGGGATGTTAATCCCTAATGAACTAGTCCCAAGGCTAACCAAGAGGGGGATGAATTGGTATTTTAAAAAATCTTTTGAGCCAAAAGCATAAACTTAAACCAAAACTAAGATTCACCATAAAAATGAAAGTGCGGAAATTAAATGCAAAAACAATAATAAAGAACACAAAAATTTATAGTGGTTCAATCAACTCGACCTACGTCCACTCTCCAGAGGTACCCTTCAAGTATTGCACTAAACTCAGTGTCTCTCCTTTTTCCCCCACAGTAAGGCGGAGAACCTTGTACTAACCTCCTTTCCACCAACCCAGGTGAGGCAAAGAACCCAACTCCTTTTTCTTCCTCCAGAAGTAGGCAGAGAACCCAACTCTTTTTGCTTCCTTGTAAAGCAGGAAAAGAACCTTGATAAGATGCTGAAGTATACCTCTCTAGAACCCCCAAGAAACTAGGGATGATGACTGGAGAAGATGATAATGGATTCTTACTTGGAGCAACCATTATAAAACCCCTCACAAACTCTCCCTCATAATATCCTCTCTCTCTCTCTCTCTCTCCCTTGCTCTCCCTCTCCTCTAGGCTCTCTCAGGTCAGAACAGTAGCAAAAGATAACCTCTTGGGTGAAAGAAGGGGTCTTAAATAGAAGAGCTTTGGAATAGCTCTTAATTACAACAAACTGACATTATCATCTAGGATGATATAAATATCGTAATGTACGATTAATACAAATTAAGCTCAATCAGTCAGGTTGATTTGGGACGATCAAAAGGTTTTTATTCATATCATCCAGGATGATAGAATATCATCTTGTCCGATTAGTATAAATTATTAAATATCATCCAGAACATCACCTTGAATAGAAGTCTGGACAATATAAAAATAACCTGATCGTCCAGGCTGATCTCGTAATCGTCCTAGATGATTAGTTCAATTTAGTGTATATCATCTAGAGCATCGCCCTGAATAGAAGCTGGCTGATATTTGATCATCCAGAAACAACTAAGGTTTTTGAACTGATCATCCCTGCCGATCCTACGATCGTCCAGGATGATATGATCGAGAAATCAAACCTTAATTGCTTTCCTTAATTGCCAGCTTAATTTAGGCATAATTGTGTTGCATCATCCAAGAATATATCATGGATGATATCCAAAATAAAAGATACCTAAATAGATTTGGCAGCTGATTCTTTTTTATTTGAACCTATCATCTTGCCTGATATGAATATTGTCCAGGATTATGAGCTTAATGATGGCTGCCTTAATTAGGATGCCTTAATTAGGGTTTCTTTTTTTAACTGATCATCCAAGCTGATTTGTGGATCGTCTCGGACGATGTGAGCAAAATAAAAAACTCTAAAATAGTTAGAAAAATTTCTCCCAAGTGTGTGTGTGCAAGGTTACTTAACATCAGGAATCACATCATTTATAATTGACTGAAGAAAAGGAAAAGTTTATAAACTAACTCAGACTTAGGCTACCCAATCTTAAGCTAGTTTAAATTTTTATTTGATCTTATGGACCTAAAATGTTAGTAGGTAAGGCAGTCGTAGAGAAATAGAAGTGTTTGCTATCATCAAAATTATATTTCCAAAAAATAAATCCGTAACACTCAATATGGCATACATCTATTAAACCTAATAATAGGAATCATAACTATCAAAGGTTTGTTAACCCTTTTTCTGATGTTAGATGTTATTCATGTGGCATGTTAGGTCATATTAGTCACACTTGCACCATTCATTGGTATGTTGCACGAGTCGTTCTAAATAAATATTTAAAATGCCCCCATCCTTGAGGATAGTTGTGAGTGTTGTTACTCTGGATGCCAATTAGAGTTAGTGCTCATATTCCTTACATAACTTTAGCATTAAAATCAAAAATTTTGGCTACTTGTGTCCTATGCTTTTTTCATCTGACTTAAGAGAGAATTTATAAGATTTACTTTTAAACTAGAGGTACCAAATGTATGTAATACTTTGACCCTCAATCAATTAAGAAGACTTCATTCTGATCTAAGTAAGTTTGTAATATTAGTTAAGTTAAGATTTGATAACTCTACATTATCTCATTACTGAAATGGGGGTTCCACTATTACAGCCCTTTCTTATAGCAGGTTAAGTAGACAGAGCTACTAGTGACTTAAGCACATCTTGGGTTATTGTCTGACCTCTTACACTCGTTCAAGCTTTAGACTTAAGCTATAAAGATATACGCTACCAAAGAAAAATTTATTGAAGTTAAAAGATTTGAAGTCATCCTTCATGGTAGAGGATTTTAGATCCCATGCATTTTTGGTAGTTGATTGAGACTCATTCTTCCCACCATAACTTTGACTCTTTGGTCAATTAGCAAAATTATATAGACTACGGCTTCTTAAACTTGTCAAGTCAGGTAAGCCTTCATGCTTCTTATGGTTCTTACTAATGATTTGACAAAATGGAGGTTCCTCTACTACGGCCTTTTTCATAGCTTATTGAGTAGATGAAGTTGACAGCAACCTGGCCATATCTGGGCTTGCTGAGTTTAACCTCTTACACATATTTGAACTTTAATCCTATGGTTGTCAAAAGACTTATGTCACTCTAGCTTTACTTGATGGAGTGTGTAGTCATAAAAGTCTTCTTTTTTTAAACCTAGGAAGTCTTTGTATGTTGGAGAAGGTGGTATTTCAAACTCTTAGAAGATCACCTTCATATATGTTGATAAAGGAAATTGATATATCGCCCCACCTATAAGAATATTCAAGTTTGAAGATTTTAAAATTTTATTTTGACATCTCAATGTGTAGTCTAATGTCAATCAAAATAAATATTTAAAATATCTCATATCTTATGGTGAGGATAGGATAAGTTTTGTACTTTAATATTTTAAATATTTATTTATGAATTTTGGCACGTGGTGCGATGATGACCTAAATAAATATTTAAAATACTCCCTTTCTTATAAGAGGCTTTTTGAAATGCATTCTTGTAGTATAAGAGAATTTAAAAATGTATTGTGTATATGTTGATCAACATACATGAAGTACATATTATGTTAAATATAAATTTTTTTAGACTAGACTTTTATGCTTCATACTTCTTCAAGTATTAATCGTTGATGAGTGGAATGGGTCTTTGACCATGTACATCAAGAAGCTAGTAAGATCCTCCTTGATACACCTTGATGATGAAGGGGCCTTCCTAGTTGGATACAAAATTTTCACCAATTTTTTTTGTGTGGGATGATTAGCTTCATTAACACCAGGACCAACTCTCCATCTTAAAATTCTCAGTAGTGCACCATCTAGCCAAAGGACTTTGCCATCCTTACCCGATAATTTCAAGATTATGTTGGTCCTACAACCTAATTTCATCTATCTCGTTCAACTCTTCCATTATCAGGTAGGCATTTTTCCCCTGAGTAAGATCATGCTGGATAGCTACTTAAAGTGATGGAAGCTCTACTTTCAGTAGCAGTACTAGTTCAACCCCAAACACTAATGCAAAAGAAGTGGCTTTGGTCACCATTTTATAAGTGCTAGAATACACCCACAACACTTCTTCCATCTTAGTGTTACACTATATTTTATTCTTGGTGAAAATCTTTTTCAACAACTTTATTAGTCTTGTTAAAGGCCTCTACCATGACATATGCCCTTGGGTTGTATATAGATTAATATCACCAATCATTTTTATTTTGATCGATAAATTTGTGAATTTTAGTAGTTTTTAATGTTATCCCATTGTATACAATTATGTGATGTAGCACACCAAATTTGTAGACAATGTTATGGGTAATGAAGTTAATAACATACTTAGATATGACTTCTTTAAATGGAGCCTTCTCTGCCCACTTGGAGACATAATAGGTTGCTGCCAGTATGAAGCATTGTCCAGCTGATGATGGTGGATCTACTAGTCTAATTATATCAATGTGCCAACTTTTAAATGGCTATGATGCCACTGAAGGATGCAATAAATTTAACTCCTTATGTATAACATCACTGCGAATCTGACACTCATGTCACCTCTTAAAGGATTAATACAATATTTCACCACTTTCGATCAATAGTAACTCATTATCTTAATTTTAATAACCATTTTGGGACCAAATTGGTGTGCATGATAAAGCCTTCATCAACTTCAGCTACTACCCTATTAACCTCATTGGTTCCTAGGCATCTTAGTCACATTTGTTCAAAAGTCTTTGATACAGAATGTTGTTGAAGATGCATACCATAAGGCTCTTTTTCAAATTTTCATAGCTAGCAACTTATCTATTTGTAGTTTTTTTCTTTAAAGAAATCAATGAATGGTTTCCTCCAATCGTCCTCTACTTTAATGTCTAAGGAATGCCACCATTACTTCAAATATTTGCTAGATCTACATAATCTTTTTGATGCTTTATGTTATTTTTACTAGTTCTCAAGAACATTTTGTTAGATAGGTTGAGGATCAATCAAAGTTGAATCAAACTTTCTTGAATCTGGTATTCCCTCTTTCTGTAGGAATTGCAAGATTGTTAGCTCTAGGACTCGATGGGTGTATACTCCAATCAATAAAGGCTCAACATCAATATTCATCATCTCTTAGGATAATTTATCCAGGCAATCAGCTTTTCCATTTTGAGCTCATGGAAATCAAGCTATATTAACATTTGGAACTTAGTTCATAAGCTTGACAACTCATTTGTGATAATGAGCCAACTCAAGCTTATAAATTTTATATGTGCCCAAAACTTAATTTATAACAAGTTGAGAATCACTGTAAATTTGGAGAGTCTAGATTTTAACTGAAATTGTGATCTCCACGCCTGCTTTTAGAGTCTCGTATTCAGCCTCATTATTAGTTCAAGATTCGATTAAACTGAATGAAAATATCATTATGCCTACTTCAAGAGCTATGAAAATGAGACTAATGTTAGCTCAAGCTTTTGCCAAATTTGGAGATTGGGTGAGTTTAATCAATGAAGCTCCATTGAAGTACATCTCCCTAACCTATAATTTCTCATTTTCTTTGACTTATATGATTTTCTCATTGGATAGGTCATCATTGAGCAGTGAATCTTCCAGAATGAGATGCGTATCAAGAAAACTTATTAGTTCTTGCCTCTTCACTACTTTTTTATGGCACATAGATGATATCAAACTATAGGAGTATCATTTCCCACCTAACTAGATGACCTATAAATGTTGGACTTATCACCAAGAACTTCAATAGATTGATATTTGATATCAACATAATTTTGTGAGATAGTATGGAGTGAGGGAGTTTCTAGACTATAAAAATCAATGCCAGATAATGCTTCTCAATTGAAGAATAACGTATCTTTGCTCCATTCAACCTTTGACTGATATAGTAAAGGTTATTCTCCTTTCCTTCTTTGTTAGGTTGAGCCAGTTCTATTTTGAGGGATTCTTCCAATGTAGCAGTGTATAGAATAAGATGATTCCCTAGAATTTCTAAGAATATATGGGTTTAATAAATATGTTTTGATATTATTAAAGGCCTCCTAACACTCTCTATCCTATTTCAAGCGGATATCTTTCTTTATGAGCTTTGAAAATGGCTACAACCTACCCAAAAAATTTGATATGAATCGCTAAATGAAAGATAGTTGCCCTTGTATGGAGCAAAGTGGTTGAATGTTCCTTGGCAGTAACATCTCCATAATCGTCTTGATTTTATTAGGTCCAATCTTCATTCCTCGGTGAAGAATGATGTACCTCAAAGATGTTTATAAGGAGACTCTAAAAGTGCATTTGAGAGGGTTCATCTTCATATCATACTTACTGATCCTCTCAAACATAATTCTCAAGTCACCAACATAGTTTTTTTTTATCCATTCGTTTGACAATAAGTTCATTCTCATAATATTATACCTTTTAATGGATCAACTCATCAAAGAGATGCCTCATCACCTATTGATAAGTTGCACAAGCATTCTGAAAGTGCTCTCATGGCACTAGAAAGTGCTCTGATACCACTTAAAAGTTTGTTAGGGATGTTAAGCCCTATAGAACTGGCCCAAGACTAACCAAGAGGGGGGTGAATTGGTATTTAAAAATTTTCTTTAAGCAAAGCATGAATGCAAACCAAATCACCACAAAAATAAGTGCAGGAGAAAATAATTGCGGAAGCAGTAAAAAACAAGAACACAAGGGTTTATAGTGGTTCGGTCAACTCGACCTACGTCCACTCCCCGGAGGCACCCACCGAGTATTGCACTACCAATGTGACTCTCCTTTAGCCCCCACAGCTAGGCGGAGAAGCCCTCACAAAAACACCTCCTTTTTGCCACACCCGGCAAGGCAGAGAACCCAACTCTATTTGCTTCTTCCTGAAGCGAGAAGAGAACCACGATCACTTGCTGAAACTTACCTCTCCCAACCCTTCCAAGGACAAGAGACTCTAGGGAAGAAGAAGTGGAACAATGCTTGGAGCAACCCTTGTGAATCCCCTCACAAGCTCACCCTCACAAGATCCTCTCTCTCTCTCTCTCCCTCTCTCTCTCTCTCTTTTAGGTTTTATCAGGTCAAGACAGCAGCCAAGGATGTTTAAAAATGTTAAACAAGAGCTCTTAAATAGAAGAGCTTCAAAGGAGCTCATTAATTGTAAGTTGTCGACTATATCGTCTAGGACGATATGGAAAACGTCATAGCCGATCAGTACAAATTCCATGAGATTAGCAGAGCATCGCCCTGAATGCAAACTGGACAATTAAAAATTGGCTTGATCGTCCAGGACGATCGCATGATTGTCCAGGATGATCGCATGATTATCCAGGACGATCGCATGATCGTCCCGGCCGATCAGTTCAAATCAGAGGAAAATCGTCCAGAGCATCGCCCTGAATTCAAGCTGTCTGTTCCATATAGTCCAGAACATCGCTCTGAATTTGTACTGGACGATATTTATCATCCAGGAGAAACTAAGGATTTTAGAATAGATAGTCCTGGCTAATCTTGCGATCATGCAGGTCGATATGATCGTATCAATCATCCCTAATTACCTCCTTGATTGTCTGATCAATTAAGGCATAATGGTGAATATCGTCCAGGCCGATCAGAGAATGTCCTAGCCGATTACCAAAAGTATAAAATACCTTAATTTTTTAAGGAGACAATTTCTTTCTGTTTTGAGCCAATCGTCCTGGCCGATATAAGTATCATCTAGGCCGATCAGCTAATTACGGCTGTCTTAACAAGAAATCCTGTTTAGAACTTCTGTTTTGAACTCGATAGTCTAGGATGATAATAATATCGTCCTAGCCGATGTGAGTAAAAATAGAGATTCTAAATCTCTCAAGTGTGTGTGTAGGGTTACTTAACATAAGTCACTTCAAACATTTTCAATTGACTCAAGAAAAGGAAAAAAGAAGATTGCAGACTGACTCAACCCTAATCTACCCAATCTGTAGCTGATTCTGATTTACGTTTGATCTTTGGGTCCTGAAAAGTCAATAGAGAAAAAAGGCAGTTGTAGTGAAACAAGATTAGTTTGCTATCATCAAAATCATAATCCAAAAATAGGTTTGTAACAATCTCCCCCTTTTTAATGATGGCAAACTTATCAAAAATAAATTCTAAAATAGTAATTCAAAAATTAAACAAGCTTTTAAATTTTTACCATAACAAGTACAAACATACTAAACTAGTACAAACATACTACAAACATACTAAGCCAGCTAGCGTAGTAAACTGAGCATTGAACCAAGCTATGTCCTGGTCGTGCTGCTGCTGCTGGTGAGTAATGTAGCTATCAAAACGGGTTAATTCCTCTGTGCGGTGCTGCTCGTAGCGGGCCATGTCCTCAGAATGTTGCTGCTCCTATGCGGCAATATAAGCATCGAAACGGGTCTCCCAACGATCAAATCTCTCCACTAACTGGTCAAACTGTGAGTGCTGGCGAAGAGGAGCAGGATCAGGAATGGGAGGGGGAGCCTCCTCCTCCTTGGCCCCCTGAGGTTCCCCATCCCCTGGGTGGAGACGAGTACTGTGAAGGATATTGAAAGAGCTGTTTGAGTAGTAAGGAGGCTGAAGGTCGAGACGAGCAGGATATTGAAGATTGTATTTTGTTTCAAGAATATAGGCTATGAGATGTCCTAAAGCAAGGTTGGGTTTCCTCCTATGGCCTGGATCACGAATAGTTGTTAAATGATCAATGTATCGAAAGATTAGATCAGTAGCATTAAATTCTCTATGGGCCATGATGAAAAAGGTAGTCAGAGAAAGCAGAGGAGTGATTCGATTCAGTCCCCAACTTTTGGAATAATGGAGGTGCGAAGGACATGCTGAATTGTCCTAGCATCTTTGACTAAAGAGCTAGTCTCTCCAACATGAAAGGGTGTGTTGGTATGGCGAAGAAAATGGTTTGTCATGGACCAGTCAAAATTAGGATCTGAGACTATTATATGCATCTGATCCCCGGTGGTGGATAGCTGCAATAGTTCAGCATAGTCCTGATATGTGATCTCGACTGGGCGTCGATTCACATAGGAGGTCAGGGCTGTGAAAGTAGAATTTATACTAATATTTGCATAAAATTCTAACAGAAATTCTGAGGAAAAATGGACAGTGAGGGTAAGAATGAAACATAGAGAAGTGTGAGCAAAGAGATCCATTATCGGATATTAAAGGTGGGCAGTATTGATGGTTCTGGAAAGGGTGATGCCACATTCTTTGTAACGATGGTAAGCTGCTTGATCCTCCACTTTCCTGAATCGAGGGTCCAGAGTGGCCCTTGAGGAACTTCCAGAAACTTGTCGGACTCGCTTCTTGAAAGTTCGTTAGGGATGTTAATCCCTTATGAACTTAGTCCCAAGCTAACCAAGAGGGGGGGTGAATTGGTATTTTAAAAATTTCTTTTCACAAAGAATGAAAATAACATAAACCAAAATCACACCACAAAAATAAATGCGGAAATAAAAGTGCGGAAGCAAGAAAACAAGAACACAGGAATTTATAGTGGTTCGATCAACTCGACCTACGTCCACTCCTTGGAGGAACCCTCCAAGTATTGCACTACAAAACATGACTCTCCTTTATCCCCCACGGATAGGTGGAGAAGCCCTCACAAGAACCTCCTTTTTGCCACCCCGGCAAGGTAGAGAACCTATCTCCTTTTGCTTCCTCCTGAAGCAGGCAGAGAACCACAACCAAAAGCTAATTCCTTACCTCTACCGACCCTTCCACGGATGAGAAACTCTAGATGAAGAACAAGCAGAGCGATCCATGAAGCAACCCTTATGAATCCCCTCACAAGCTCCCCCTCACAAGATCCTCTCTCTCTCCCTCTCTCTCTTTCTCTCCTCAAGGCCTTCTCAGGTCAAGGCAGCAGCCAAAGGTTCTCAAAAATGTTGAACAAGAGCTCTTAAATAGAAGAGCTTCAAAGGAGCTCATTAATTGCAAGTTGCCGACTTTATCGTCCAGGCCGATATGGACATCGGCCTGGCCGATCAGTACAAATCACAGAAGATCCACTCGATATGAGTAAAAACAAAAATTCTAAGTCTCTCAAGTGTGTGTGTGAAGGGTTACTTAGCATCAGTATCTTTGACCATTATAAGTAGACTCAAGAAATGAAAAAAGTACAGACTGACATAACCCTAAACCTACGCACTCCTGAACTGGCTTTGTCTGTTCGTCCGATCTTCGATTCCTGAAAAGTTAGAAGCAACAAGCAGTCCAAGAGAAATAGTGTTTGTCAATCATCAAAACATAATCCATGAAAATATATTTGCAACACTTCCCACCAGCCATAGCAAAAAATCAGTAAGTAAACACAAGAGAAGAAGAAGGTTGAGGTGAAAACAATGGCTGGAATGGCCTAAATTTAAAGAAACGGCCATATCGTCCAGGACGATTACAGAATCGTCCAGGACGATTTGGTTCAATTATTGCGTACAGGCTGATTGGTCAAAAAGGCTGTCCGATCGGCTAGGCTTATCAGATATCTGCCAGTACGAGTAGACACAGGCGATCATCCCAAGGAGTCAAGCTAGCCGACCGTTGAAAAAGTAGATCATCCGGGCCGATTAGGTGTATCGTCTAGGACGATGCATAATAATTGATCATATCAGCCAAAGTTAAAATATTTTAAATCTGTGCCACGTGTATCATCCTGGACGAACAGTGGATCGGCCTGGACGATTGTCCAATAATGGATCGTCCAGGGCCAATTTTAAGAATTTAAACGTACTGACATGTGGATCATCCAAGACGATCTAGTGTATCGGCCAGGATGATGACCATAAATGCATCGGCCATGACAAAAATTGTATCGGCCAAAACGATAAAAAAAGATTATAATAGAGTTCGATCATATCGGCCAGGACGATAAGGGATCGTCCGGGACGATGAGTTACAAAAAGCTCAGAAAAGGTTCATTAGATAGAATTTTGAAGAGAAATTGTCATATTGTCCAGAACGATAAAGGTATCAGCCATGATGATGTGACAAGATTTTGAAAATCGAGGAAAGATGGAGATGATCAGAGAAAACCCCAAACGAAAATGAATACAAACTAAAAATAACAAAAAAAGATAATAATAAAAAAAGGAATGAAGTTTTTGGTTTTTAAATTTTCTTTTCTTTTTTTTGCAAAGCAAGCATATGACAAATTTTCCAAATAATTAAATTTTAAAGATTTGAAAGATCAATGAGTTAACAATGTCACAATCTAAAAACGGTAGAAAATCTGATCCTGTTTATCCTAGCTTGGACTTCTTTCAGGATAAAATTTGTCTTTTGAAAACAAGATGTCTAACTTAGAATAAATTGGATAAAAAGAAGATCCGTTCAAAACTTTGTTACAAATAAAATATCTTATAAAATAGTATACCAAAGTAATTTGTCTCTATCATGAAATTTGAAATCAAGCCTTTAAAAATATCAAATAACCCATGAGTCCTTCTAAGTTTTAGAAGTTTTGAAAAGAGAGCATAGCTTACATTTAGTGGGCTCATTTTATGCCTCTTGTCACTTTGATTGGCTCTTTGAGTATCTTTTGATTTTTGATACACTTTTGTGTACATAGTTTTCTTTTCAATTTGGCGTCTTTGGCCTCTTCCCTTTTTAGTTTTTACAATCTAAAAACTCTTTAATAAACCCTTTAAAAAAGTTCTTAGTTGTGATTATATCTTCTAGATATTAGAAAAGAGGGGCTGTCTTTCTAACATAGAGAAGAACAAGCCACACAATGAAAATCAAAATCATATGATAAGTGCAACGACAAGATTTTAATTAACTTGAAGGGTATATAAGAACTTTGGATCATATATATAAGATAGACTATTGTAACAAGAAAAAATATCTTAATTTCAAAAACCATTTGTTAAAATGAGATAAACTTTTTGTTTTAGAAAAGAAAATTATATCACCAAAAGAGGTTAGAGGGAGGAAAATCATCAACGGTGTTTTCTCCCTTTAACCGATTTAGAAATGCTAATCATTGGTCATAAATCTCCAAAGTTTAAGAACAAGGAAAAATCATCATAAAGAAAACAAAAGTAAAAACGACTACAACAACTAAACAAAAACTTATCACAAAAATAAAACATAGTAATACTCAAAATGTAATTCAAGAATTTATTTAAGCAGCAAATTTAAGCAGTTATGAGTTGCGAGCCTCCGTTTGCCCAAGTATCCTATGCTCTCACGAGGTCTTTGGAGAGAGAAATCCTACAAGAATCAACAGCTGTCAGACTTAGGAACCCAAATAGGTTTGGGTCCCTTCTCATAAAAAGTAGAGTGTAATGCGTGTGAGTTATGCTGTGAATTATGCAATTTTGGTCACCACACCCAATATGTACTATGCTGAACAGTGCAAGTGTGTGAGATGTGTCCTAGCATGCCACATGAAAAATATCTAACTCCAAGAAAATGATTTCTTAACTGACTTGGGTTATAATGCCTCTTCCTAGGTTCTGGCTTTGGATTCAAAATGGGAGTCTTCCAATTTCCCTTAAGTGAGTCCAAATTATTTTTAAGCCTCAAGTTATTATTTTTTAAGATATCATTATCAACCCTCAAATCTTTTTCTATCTCTTTGCATTTCTTAAAATCAAATTTAAGTGAGGTGTGTGAAACTTTTAATGCATCATGCTCATCAATTAATTCCAAATGCTTTTTGTTTAAATCATCAAATTCATCAAGTAGAGCCATATGATTTGAATCAATCGTAGAATGATCTTTGAGAATAATTTCATATTCTTTTTGTAAATTCAAAAGCTCTAACTTTAAATTAACATGAGTCTTCTTGAGTTTTTTGTGTGATGTATGAATTTTCTCACAAATTTCAAACAATTGATCATAAGTTGGTTTACATACCTCTTCATCATCGCTTTGCTCAAGATGATCTTCCCCCATTAAGCACAGGTTTGTTGTCTCTTCCTCAGGTTCAGTCTCAGAGGAATCTGATGCAGATTCTGCCCAGAACGCTTATTGAACTTTTTCTTGTCCTTCCTGAACTTGGATTTCTCCTCACCCTTTTCCTTTTCTTTACTTGAGTTACCTTAAAGTGTATAGGTCAAGACAGCAGCCAAGGATGTTTAAAAATATTGAACATGATCTCTTAAATAGAAGAGCTTTAAAGAAGCTTATTAATTGCAAGTTGTCGACCATATCATCCAAGATGATATGGAAATCGTCATGGCTGATCAGTACAAATCCCATGAGATCGGCCAGAGCATCGCCCTGAATGCAAACTGGACGATTAAAAATTGGCTTGATCGTCTAGGACGATCGCACGAATTCAAGCTGTCTGATCCAGATCGTCCAGGACATCGCCCTGAATTTATGCTGACCGATATTTATCGTCCAGGAGCAACAAAGGATTTTAGAATAGATCATCCCGGCCAATCTTACAATCGTCCAGGATGATATGATCGTATCAATCATCCTTAATTACCTCCTTGATTGTCTGATCAATTAAGACATAATGATAAATATTGTCCAGGACGATCAGCGATTGTCCTGGCTGATTACCAAAAGTACATAATACCTTTATTGTTTATGGAAGCAATTTCTTTTTATTTTGAGCCTATCGTCGTAGCCGATACAAGTATCATCCAGGCTGGTCAGCTAATTACGGCTGTCTTAACAAGAAATCCTATTTAGAACTTTTGATTTGAACTCAATCATCCAGGACGATAATAATATCGTCCTGGCCGATGTGAGTAAAAATAGATATTTTAAATCTCTCAAGTGTGTGTGTGTGTGTGTGTAGGTTACTTAACATCAGTCACTTCAAACATTTTCAATTGACTCAAGAAAAGAAAAAAAGAAGATTACATATTGACTCAACCCTAATCTACCCAATCTGTAGCTGATTCTGATTTATGTCCTATCTTTGGGTCTTGAAAAGTCAATAGAGAAAAAAGGCAGTTATAGTGAAACAAGATTAGTTTGCTATCATCAAAATCATAAACCAAAAATAGGTTTGTAACACATTCTATAGTCCGAAGGGCATGACCATGTAGAGAATATATTGACAGGCATTCTAAATGATATATGCTTTTCTTCTTTAAGCACCATCTTGATCAAATTATAACCCAATGATCCATCCATAAAGGAGAACACGTAATATTTGGATGTGTTATCAATTAGAAGTTCTGATGACGGGAGAAAAGAGTTATCTTTTGGACACGCTTTATTGAGGTCCTTAAAGTCGATATGGACACAAATCTGACCATTCTTCTTCTTAAAAGGAATGATATTGGCGATCCAATTAGCATACTTTTTCTCATGAATGAAGACTGCATCAATAAGCTTTTTTGTCTCTATAATTATCTATTACTTAATCTCCATTCTCATTCTCCTTGGAGCTTGCTTAACAAGTGTTGCATCTCGTTTAATATTTAGTTTGTGAATAGCTATGTTAGGGGATAAGCAAAACATCACAGTATATATTCAGGCAAAGCAATCTCTAAATTCACAAAAGATCTCTTTCATTTCCTCCCCTTATTCTTAGGGCAGAATGGAATTGATGAAGGTTGGATGAAGGCCTTCTTCCATCCCCAAACTGACTTCTTCTATATCATCTATAGTAGCTTCTTGTCCACCCTCTTCAATCTCTTCTTGCGCAAGTTTATCTCCTACAAGGTTATCACCATAAGTATCAACTTCATATATCTCTTCCTCGCAATCATAATCGGATTCAATCTCCCCACATGTGATCACATAGAGAAACTCCTTTTGAGGGTATTTCTATATAATGAATCCAAGACCACTTCTTGCAAGAATATCCTTCTTTCATAATGCATGAGTATTTCTTCAATACCATATACTTAGGTGGAGACAAGCTTGTCGTTAAATAGTATCAACATGAGCCTCTTATTTTTGTAGTATGCTTTGAATTTTTTTGGGATCATATCTTGGCATCCTTGAAGGCAATTCCACTTTAGAATCAATGAGTTTGAAGAGCAAGTCATAACTCTCCACTTTATGTTCTCCAAACTTGTATAGTAAACGTTTTGGCCTAGTTCCTTTGTTAAGAGGAATTGCATAAGACATTTTGAACTCCTCAACATTATGCACCTCTTGAGGAGAAATTTCCTTGAAGTGTCATGGGGAAGATGCGTGACTATGAGTATACTACCTAAAATTGAAAATCCACTTATTCTTCTTCAGAAGTCATATTTCACATTACTCATATAGGTAGACTCATAGTCTTATTCAGAATCTACATGTTTCACCATCTTCTTCATATTGATTGTAGATGGGCATATACTCTTGAATTTGGTAAGTATGATATCATCTTCTTCTGTGTCACACCCTAGGTAAGGAGAAATTCTTTTTATTTTGGAGGTGTAACTGCTTTGGGAAGAGTTGGTATTGCCTTCTTTTTCCCTGCTTGCTTCTTTTCACCTTCTTGCTTAGGACTACTCGCAGCTGTTGGATTTGATTCCTTATCTTTAAGAAAACTTGATGGCTTCATCTCTTTTGGAATGAACTACATCACATCTTCATATATTTTAATCTCATGAATTGTAAAGGGTTGGATGTCATCTGATATCCTGAACTCCTCTCTATCTTTAAGGTATTTCATATACTAGTGCAATATTAAGGGGATAATTTTATACTCTTGCAACCATGGGTGACCTAGAAGTGCATTAAATGAGGTATCTACATCAATCACATGGAATTTATCCTCTATATAAAGTTTCCCATTTACGAGAGAGAGAGTAAGAATGATCCCATAGTAATTTGCCCCTCTTGTTCAAGCCATGCACCATCAATGTATCTTACTTAAGCTATTGCACATAAAGGCATAATGATCTCAATGCTTTTAAGATTATGAGATTTATGGAAGATATATGATGGATCAGGATTTAATTGATCAATATGTTGTCGCTCTCTATAGTAACATATAGAGCGCGACTGTGGCCTACCGTTCCAAGCATCAGATCATCCTCAGCAAAATGGATGATTGGCTCATTCTAAATTTGTAGAGATTCAGTCATGCGACACTAAAAAAAACATGCTTTATATCTTCCGAGATCTTTGAGATCCTAATCAAAATTTTTCAAAGATTTGTAACATTATAAGAGCATCATATATGCTGAGTTAAGCCAAGATTTTCATTAGATAGGATATGATATTATAATTTATCCCTTTATTTGATGCACCTTTTTTCTTAGGGTCTTTGGGAATATTATCTTCATTGGCAAGTATCTCCTTTCCCATATCCTTGTTATAGACCCCTTCTTTGGTGGAGATCGAAGTATCTTGCCCCTTCTCAACTACAATTTAGCAACTTCATCTGATTCAGACTTATTTAATAAAGAATTTTCTTCCAAGTTATTAATTATTGCTTAAAGAGATTCATATGATGATTCAGAATCACCACCCAATTTTATAAGCTCCATATGTTATACTATATTGGGCTCTAATTCATCCTCATTTAGAAAATATAGATCTTCCTCCGAGCTATAGTCCATCGATGACACCATTAGATAATACTCAAAAGCTATATCTATAGCATATTATTCATTTGTGAGCATATCTTATGTCACTAAGATGACTCGATATGTCTCTGATGAGGAAAGTCTTCATCATCTTATTTAGTTTCAGCTATTTTAAGCTCTGACATAAAGTCAACGATCTTAATAGGTCACCTCACAGTCTAGTAATCTTCATCCAAACTGTCAATAGCCTTTGGGTGGCTATCTTTATCTCCTTGGCCTTCTTCAGCTTGGTTCTTCTCTTAGAGGATTTTTTCCTTACCAAACATTGATTTGCTAGCTTGGTAAGGGTGTTACTTGAAAGTAGATATATGTGCGACAAGAAACCCTTTTAAACCTAGCATTGGCTCAGTAGGAGATTTACACTTAATACTAAGAACTCTTTTTAGTTTCTTTAGCATTTTTATAGTCTTGTTGGAAATCACAGCCCCTATTGCTTCTCTTGAGCTAGCTCTTTTTTCTTTCTTCTTTTAATTAAGGGTATGAAAGTGGACATAACCACCCAACTTAATTACCTTCTTGAGTGAACTAGCACATTATCTGATAATGTGAATTCTTCCTTTTGGTTTCTTTTATAAAATCCTTAAATATATAGCAATCTTCAATAGGATTGCTGATTACTTGATGGTATGGGCAATAATTTGGGTCGCTAGTATGATAGGACTCTTCAGGCCTCTTACACTAAGAACTTCTAGACCCACTCTGAGTGCTTGTCAAAATAACTTGGTGTCACTCTCTCTTAAATGAATATTTTATATTCATCTTCTCTTTGAGGGATGGAAACATTTGATCATCGGCTCCCATTATTTGTTCAATCATTCTCCTCGACCAGCAAAGATTTGCGGCTTATCATTTTCCCCAAGTACCAACTTTGGTTGAGGGTTAGGATTCACCTATTATTTTTCTCTATCCTCTTTATACATAAGTTTCTTTCCTTTATTGATGTTAAACGCAACCTATTTTTCCTTCTCAACTCTAGAAATGAATGTGGAGTTCACTTCACTCCTCCTATTGTGGAAAGCTTTAGCCTTCTTGGACTTATCAGAGTGACTTTTTATCTTAACAAATTCATTTTTTCAAATTTTGTCACTCTGTCTAGCAAGTCTTTAATTGTGGTGATAGAGGTCATGCATAAGAATGGTTGTATCTTGTCATTGATATTTTCTATTAGCAATTAAATACCATGTCCCTCTTCTAGCTACTGTTCACCCTTGTTGCTTCATCCAAGGGTTCCTTGTAGACTTGGGTAAATATTAGTCTAAGGAGACAAATTTAAATTCACCTTAGCTAATAGATGATAGTGTGCACTATCAATTCTGTCTTATTGATTCATATCTCAAAGCTCTGAAAATGTTGGGGAATATGCAAGCTCTGACCATTTCTATAATGTGCTGGTGGCATTTTGTGGAAAATCACTCGATTAAAAGGTTCCTGCTCATAACTATTTACCTATGGGGTCATTTGTCAATGAAACCATTGGTTAGAGGACATGTTCCACATCCTTGTTAGCAATAGACTATTTTAAAATAAATCCTCATAATATTCTCGACCAAATATTGGCTCTTTGTAAGTTGATGTAGTTTTTAAACTATCCACCCCGACGAATAATTATGGAGGCTAGACAAATAATTTGATTTAATTATTTAATGATTTATTTTAATTTTAAATATTTTAAATTTTTATATTTTTTAGAATTTTAAATTTTATGAGCATTTTGGAGACATGTTAAATATTTAGGGACCCCTTCAGTTGATATTTTCTATCAACACGGTCATTATCTGGATGTTTATGTGCACTTCCATTTTATATGTTAAAACTTACCAACTATGTCAACTTACTAGTAGAGGATCGGGTTTGTTATTAGCTTTATGCCTTCATTAATAAATTTTACAAGTTGTATACCTTGAAGGGCTAATATGAATGTATAAAATAAATATCCCTTATCAATGTCACGATTGTGTATTTATTTGATAGTTCAAGCCGTGTCAACTCCTATCTATTCATGTAGATGGATCGGGATCAAACTTAAGTTCATTTTATAGCCCATGCAGTATCCTCAAATGTCACGTGTGTACCCATAACAACTTCGTCAGGGCCCATGTGGGGGTATAATTTTACATGCTTATTTATATAACGTATTTTTGAAACAATTATACCTATGCACTACCATATGTTTATATAACATATTTATGTGTATGTATGTATGAACGTGTCAGCACCCATTCGACACATGAGGGGGTATTTTAAATTACTTGACACTGATCAAATGTGTGAAGGCTTGTCATTTTAGAATGCGCAATATTTTATTTAGAAACATATAAATGCCTTCTGTTTGCTTATACGAGTATTTCATCTTTGGTGGCATGGAATTACACTATATGCTACCATTTGCTTTATGCAAGTAGGTTATTGTATACTAACAAATCATCTATAGTAGCTTGTAAATACCCTCATTCATCGCAAGCTACTTATGCATTACGTCGTGCTCTTTGGTCTTTTTCCTTGTGAATGACATTTTTCCTTTTCACAAGGATCCTTAATCCCATTATATCTACTACTGCAACTTGCAGGTGAGCTACTTTCATCGCAATCCTTTGCATTGTTCTTGTAGATAATTGGTATATAATGGATCTTTGATAAATGCTTGTTGGCGCTTAAATTTGCTACATACCATCCGCCTTTGCTTGTTAAAAATTACTGCTTTTGATTGACAATAAAATATAATTAACTATAGGGGCTTCATAGTATTCATTTCCAGTTGCTGATTAGCACTCGATAGCTTATTGTATATATGACAAATCTCCCATCATCGTCAATAGGTGTTTGAAATCATCAAATGATTGTCAGTGTTTGTATGTATTATGAGATCATCATTTTTTTCAATAAATATTATGTTGCACTCGATGTAACTCCCTTATAGGACCTTCTCCATTAGTCGTTATATATTGATTCTCACCATTTACAGGAATTCACCATATGCATCACGCATTGCCCTCTATTATTTGCATGGATTTTATATGTTTGCTTGCAAATTAATATTGACTATGGGGAAGTCACTATAATCATTGTGTGTGTCTCCATGCTTTGCTTGTGAGCGTATTACTAGAAGTCCCTTACAACCATTTATAGATAGTTCTTCATGTGTGTTAGAGCCTTTTTATTGCTTGATGCATTTGCTTGGACTTATGCCCAATGTAGGCTCTTTTTTTATTGATATTTATCGCAAGTATTTCCTGTTCATTGATGCTTATTTCAAGTTCTTATGTACACATTGATGTCCCTTTGAACATTGACCTCTAATTCATTTAGTGTCTATATGACCATGCATTTTTCAAATTAAAGTCTAGTTCTCTATCGATTTGTTCAAGTTAAATTTCCCTATTGTGGTTCAAGTTCTAGTCTTCTATTATCATTCAAATTCTATGTCCTTTGTTCAGTTCAAGCTTTGGCAGCCTACCGATGTCTCCCCCGTTTAGGGGAAATTCTAGAGCTAGGCCTTCCCTGACACATTACAAGAGTGCGTAAGATAGGTTTCGAGTGATACCGTGACTTTAGTCTTCAATCCTACAATGCTACAAGAGCGTGTTTGTGTCTTTGAGATGCATGTTTAAAAATAGGCTCAATTTTCCTTCCTTGCTAACATTAAGGCACGAATGGGTACTTAATGTTATCCTTGTCATGCTACGAGAGCACTTAGATGCCTACTAGCCTCACCGTGAGCATCGTTGCAAGCATATCTAAGAGCATCGCATCGAGTTCCCTCCCACCACGCTACAAGAGTGTATAGGGTGGTCCCCTGTCATGCCATGAATGTTGAAATTTGGATTTGAGAGCTTTTGAGTTTTAGGAACATTACACCTGAGTGAGCTTATCGATGACTGTGGTGATTGCAAAAAATGTGCAAATATTTCCAACTCTTCATTTTTTTTAATTCTTTCTTTTTTGTGATTTTTCTTTCTTTCTTTTTTGTTTCTTCTCCCTCTCATTTATTTGTTTTTTTTTTTCTCTTTTTTTAAAAAATAATAATAACAATATTAATATGACTAATAATATTAATAACTAATAATAATATTGATGGGAAAAATGAATTACTATTTGGTTTTGCAAGAGGAGCTAAGTGAAGTAGCAGGTGGTTGGTAAACTTTAAGTGAGTAAATAGGTTGTTGTAGAGATGGGGTGATGTACTATCTTAAGTGGGTTTGGGATGTAGTTTGGATGTAAATGGGTTGTGGAAAGTAAAGCAGGTTGATTAATGGGATATTTTGAGTTGAGAGTTTGCTGTAGGTTGTGAGGGTGTTGGTCGGGTTCAATTGGAATTGAAATAGGGTTGGATGTGGCTTAAGGTCAAATCGTGACTGCTAGTAGAGAAAGGAAGGGGTGTGAGGTCTCGGTCAAAAATGGTCGTTGGGTATTTGTGCTTGAGGTTGTGTGGAAGGAGGAAACTGGCATAGTGAGGTCTAAGAGCATCTCCAATGGAACGGCAAACAACTTTGTCGTTCTTCCGTCACTCCAACCGAGCGGCAATTCTTACACCATTTGATCGCGGATGAACACTGCGATGTCAATATTGGCGTTGCATTGTTCATCTGCACCATTTTTTATTCTCTACAGAACCTGCAGGTGAAACGCGCGAAAGAAGAGAACGATCGTTACGGAGCAAAATGATGTTAGATGGGAGATGAATCACAGCATTTTTTAGTTTTACGACATTTTGGAGTGAAAAATGAGATTTTCGGTTGGAGATGCCCTAAGCTATAACAGATTGGTGGAGGTGAAGGCCGCAGAGATCGGCTTAGTAAGAATGGGCTTGCTCAGTATTGCAGCTGGCATGAGGAAGATCTTGGGTGAGATTTGTATGCTACTGGAAATGGGGAGCATTTAGAATATGAGAATCAGAATTAGTGGCCTGAAGCAGGATGCTCAGGATGGTGGTCATGTTTACGGGCTGGGGATTAGGCGGATTGAGCTGAAGAGTAACCGGAGAGTTGCGATAAGTGGACTGGATGGGTGGATTGGAGGAATCAGAGTAATGTGGATGGGACTAGGTGATGGGTTGAAGATTGAAAGGTGTAGACTTCTGAGAAGCTTTGATTTGTTTAGTTGGAAGATTGAAGTCGTGAAGTTAGCGAGAGGTGTAAGGTTCAATCGATTGTAGAGTGGAAGATCTTGATTAATCGACTAGAGGAGGAAGAATGGCAAAGGCGTAAGATTTGGTTTGCATGTGGGATCTCGATCTTGAAGGGATGCAGGATTTTGAAAGCTATTGTGTGAAATCCCAACAAAAAAGCCTCATTACCATACTAATAGCAAGGGCAGGATTCGATCAAAGCCAGAGTTGCAGGAATTCTGGGAGGAGACGGGCAGTAGCCCTGAATTTTGGGGATTTCTTCAACAGAGCTAAGGTAATCACATTAATTTCAACTATTTTTAATTAAATAAAATAATAATAATACTAATAACAATACTTTATTATTATTATCATTAAAGTTTGAAGTAATAGAAATAAGTCAACTAGCCAAAATTGCCTCGATTTATGTGTATTTTCTCAATTTATGCATCGTTACATTACGATTAGCATCAATGTCATCATGTAACTTCAATTGAAAAATTTATATTAATTTTTGGGTATTGATGATTCTTTGAATGTAACAGTAAAGTCCGTTTTGCGAGGGGTTCCTTCTTAGGCTTGATCGATCTCGTTTGATATTACTGTGAGGGGTTCCTTCTTAGGCAGATTTTGGCATCCTGGTTATAATGGCACATTACGTTTGGTAATTGAAAGTCATTTCGTCCGTCAAGTGATACGCCGCACGAACGTGCGCGTCGCTTAATTTTCTTATTTTTGCCTTATTTTTTAGCATTTTTTGGTATAATGATTAGTAGATAGTGAATTTCTAAAGTTTTTCTAAGTAGACTCTCATTTTTTGGTTGTAAATCAGAACATATGCATCATTAGATCATTGTCGAGCTTGTAAGAAAGTGAAGGAAGATTTATGTCATTCCTACAGTTATTATTTCTCTAAAAACTCTAGAACATCAAACATCATATATCTAGGCATCCAAGAGTTCCATTTTAACACTTCTCATTGTTCCAATATTCTTCCATCTAGGTAATACATCATACTATGATTTAACTTTACATATGACCATTGTATAAATTAAATTAAGAATTAGAGATATTGAAAATATCTATTAATTCATTAAAGCATAAGAGTCTACAATAGTAATTATTAAGGCTTCACATCATGAGGCCAAAGCTAGGAGTTTAGCTAACCATGGAATTAGAATTAAAAAAAAAAAAGATTTCATTTATTACTCTGAAAAGAAAGTATAATGAGAAAAGTGTAAATAGATATCATCAGGATAGTACAACTTCAGTCTTCACGCTACTTTTTTTTATTTCTTGCTTTCTCACAATAAGGTATACCAACCATTTCAATTGCTATATCTTTCTCTTTAGTCCCCCATAGACATGACTCCATGGTGGCACTACAATTATGCAATCAAGGCTCATAAAATTATAGAACCCTAAAATAAAAAGATTGAAAAACTATTTACATTAAGTAAATATATTGACTCAAGTGTTGTGGCGCTCAATATGGTATCGTCCCGGCATTACAATATGAACTAAAATGTTAATGTTGCTAAGAACGTTTGCTGGATGGATCTAGCATGGCTATTGGCTGAACCATGTGTCGTTTGGCTGATTCATCATGCATCTGCATTTCATCAATTGCTTTGTCAAGGAACTACAAAAGTTGAGCATTATGGCACTTGAATGTATAATTTGGCGTTGATGCGGCATTCTATAATTAGGTGCTTTGACGCTCAAATTCTTGAGACTCCGGCACATTGATGTTGATTTCTGGCATTGCAGCATTGTGAAGTGCTACAGCACTGACCTTTATTCCATCAGGGCAGTAAATTAAATGACATTTTTCCTAAGTCTTCGAAGATGTATGTCCTTGCCTGGCGCCAGGGTTGTGTAGATGTTGCGGTACTGATAGTTTGAGCATTGTGGTACTAGTTCAATATTTGTGAATTTTTCTCCTTTCCTAAGACATTCATGTACAACATCAACAAAAAATAACTTTTTCACTAGAATTCAAGATAGTAAAGCACAACATAATTTTCACATAACAGTCCTCCCAACCTCCATTACCCGGTTATGGTCCTTTCAACCTTTGTCGCTCGCTAATCACGGTCCCTCTGACCAGCATCATCCAATTACTATACTTTCGACCTCCATCAACCATCAACTGCGTTCCCTTTGACCAGCGTCGTCCAACTACGGTCCTTCCGACCTCTGTAGCCCACCATCTATGATCCCTTCAATATCCATTGCCCAAATGCAGTCATATCGACCAAATAAACATGAAAACATTCTCTCAAGAACAATTCTTATATCATTGAATTCTTCTCATTCCAAATATATAATGTGCTCTATATAATATTTATTTGCTACATTGAGCCAACACCTTCCCCTGAGAGAGGGCATCATCTGTAATCAACAATCAAACACTAGTTGAATTATTTTAACTGTGTAAGGTCTCATAATTTTACCCCTTATCGAGTTTTCCACATAAAATTTTTGATCTCTTATGAATATTACACCTCTCTCTCTCTCTTCTTTCTGCGTGTTGGATCTTAATACAAAGTTAGAATCCTAAATTCTATTTTTCTCTAATGTCGTGAATCTTTGAGGATGCAATAACCTTAAATATTTATTTAATGTCATTACTTTGTTACATTATTAATTTAGTAGGAGGGTTTTGATCAATAACAAGCACAACAAAAAAAAATCATCCATTATCAATAAAATTTTTCTTCGGATTTGACAAATTTTTTGGCAAAAAAATTCCACCGGTAAAACAAGCATAGAAAAATAAATTCGATGGCTTTTCTTCCACTGCAAAATTTATTTTGATGGATTTTTGACAAAAAAATCTCCACTTCAAATTAAAAAATTTCCCAACAAAAAGAAAAAATTTTGATTCTGCTCGGCTACCCACGGATCCCACTGCCCACCAATAGCCAGCCCGCCTGCAGAACCCACCTTCCTTGCTCTCTTGTAACCTGCACGCTGCACGTGGAACATGTGGCCCTGCACGCGAAACCCGTTACGCAGCCCGGGCAGCCCACCGCTGCATGCAGACCCCGCTCGCCTGTGCGTGCCCGGGGATTCAAACTCTGCACTCTGGGGAGCATAAGCAACGCACATAGCACTCTGCCTGAAGAACTTTTATTACATCCAGTGAACGTACACTCATCTACGTTCGGTTTTAGATCAAAACAGCGCAATATCGAGTTTTTTGAAAAAACTCGGTACAACTCGGTACTCGGTACTCGGTATTGCGCTTTTTTTGCCTAGAACCGAACGTAGAGGAGCGTACGTTCACTGGATAAAATAAAAGTTCCTGCCTGAAACCTAAAGCTGACATTTCATAAAATATTATATTTAAATAATTATTTTAAATAAAATACTAAATTGAATAAGTAAGTCAAATAAAATATTATTTTAAATAATTAATTAAAAATATTAAATTTAACTAATAAGTAATTTCATAAAATATTATATTTAGTAAATTTTAATGATATTTTTATTAAAATAATTAATTAGTTAATTTACCTTAGGAATTGTTATTAAAACTAGTTATTTTATTTATTTTAAAATTATTTTTCGAAAATATACTAGAAACCTTCAAAATTTTGCTAGAAATTTCTTTGAAATTTTCAATCAGAAATTCGTCAGAAGTTCCGTCAGAAATTCCGGTTGAAATTTTCCACTAAAAATTCATTAGAAATTCTATCAAAAATTATGACGAAAAATTTTCGTCAAAAATTTATGCGGTAATACGAATTTTTCTAGATTTATATAGGTGAGTATCTCGTAAACCATAATGTGATTGGAATGGATCACTCATCTTACAAAGCATCGCATCTTGTCGTGCTTATCTCATGCACTTATGCACTTGGTTGTTTATTAGGTCACATACTTATGATTTTCATAAATTATGAAATTGATAGCTTAGGCTGTGTATATTATCGATAGCTTTTGTATTATATCATATTTGATTGTATGGCATTCGAGTTGGGAAGAACTTCGTAAGAAAGCTTTAAATGTAAGAAAATAACACACCTAATTCACCCTTGTACACAACCCATGCCATGGGCACTTAATGGCACTATCAAATAGCTGTGATTTTGAATTGAAAGCGGCGGTGGTGGTGGTTGGCAACCCGCCTCTATAAACCACTATCAAAATATTAAGTTTTTAATAATTTTTTAATAATGGTTAAAACTGCTATCTATACCAATATATAGCATGTGTTTTAAAACTAGTACTTGATTCAAATTGTATCAATGCAAGGTACTTAGATTTACAATCAATACCAACTCTCGAATTAGTATTAGAGCTTCTACCCATAATAATGTTTGAGTCTTTATGTTTTATAATTAAGATGCTAATAGCACTTAATTCAATCTTTTTTAGTCTTCTGGTCAATTTATTTTCATCCTTATGCTTTGTATAAAATAAAGTTTGATAGATAAAATAATTTCATGTTATTATTTATACAGAGTATTGATTATAGGATATGATATGTTGTATCATCTAGTCAACTTTCTTTGTATATTAATATTAAATTAATGAACTAAGTTCATTAGCTATAGTTTATTTTCATCATTTTTATCACAATTCACATTGAACCACCACCAAATTTACTCCCACTTATTTGTTTATGTTGATCATAAGATAGTTGAAAAAGGAAAATAGCCGTATTCATGACATTAGATATTCAAAAGAGCATATTTTCAAAGAAGAGAAGAAGAAGCAAGGGAAGAAGACCAAGGAATAATAATAATAATAATAATCAAAAGCTATGTGTGTTGTCAGATACATTCAATGCATTGTCTAATGACTTCAAAAAATTAAAAGAAAAATATAGTTAGAAAGAATCAAAGTCCTTTGGAAAACTTATGATAAATTTTTTATATAAATGAAGCACTTTTGAATGGAAGTTAAAATTCTTAAGAGCATATTACTTACCTTGTATGTAATCATCTATGTATCTAATACTAGCAATTTTCTCTCTAATTTGGATGCTTTGCATAGTTCTTATAGAAACTTAAAATCACATGCTAGAATAAATTTGAAGAAAATTAATAGAATAGTTAAATCTCTCATGCCATCCTTTGTCCATTAATATTACATGCATCAATTATGATAGAAATGATAATGCATATTATGCTTGTTCTTAATATATATATATATTATGCTTGTTCTTTTAGAAAGTCTGTTAAAGCATGATAAATATATAAATCAAGATCACTAACTGGAAAAATATTATATTCATAACCTACACAAACTTGAAATTATTTAACAACTAATATTACATGATCTAAACTTGATTAAAAAATTATCTTCTATTTTTGGATTTTTTTTTTTTTATAAGAGATTGACAAAGGCAATATAATTATGATTTAGAGTTCAAAATTATAATATGAATTATTAAATATGTATAATTCAAATAAGAAATTTGAAATCATATAGAGAGAGAGAGAGAGGATCGATCTAGTTCTATTAAAAGGAAAGATTTATTATTCCTACAAACTTTACTTTGATCATAGAGCTATAAGAAACAATATCTGTAATAATTTTAGGAAATAGTTTTCTCCAACATTCAGTTGAGTCAATGATGATTTAGTTATGCATCGTTTTTTAAAATTATGAAACAATGCAAATAGCAAATTTATTCATAAAAAATAATATTACAATATAAATGAAGGAAGATTATTATCAAAACAATCCCAGAAGAAATTGCCACTTAAAGCATATGTTGCACAAAAGTCCACAACCTTATTTCCCTTCCAAGAAATTCAATAAAAAATGATACGCTTAAAATCGTATAAAAAGATAAATCTAAAGAGGTAGAATTTGCATCATGTTGAAATTGAGAAATCAAAGATTTGTGAAAAAGTTTGATAACATTGATGTTAATCTCTTCAATCCATATGCCTTCAAATTCTATCATCCAGCCTTCTATAATTTCCTTATAAGAAAGGATAGCAAGGATTTCAAATTGAGCCACATCCCATTGAAGTAATTGCTTTCCAAATGTAGATATAAATCTTCCTTTATCATCTCTCATTACTCCTCCAAGTCCAGCATAGTTGAAAGTAAGTAAAGAAGCATCTAAATTCATTTTAATCCATTTTGGAAGAGGGGGATGTAAAAAATTGCAATTCAATTTATTGAACTGATTAGCATCCCAGTTATTCAAAATAGGATTAAATAAGATTTAATAGAAGAATATAAAACTTAACTGCAATAAAACTAAAACAGGATTTTTTAGCGATAAAGATTGAATATGCTACATCATTTCAGAAAAGGATTGAAAAAATGGAATTGGAATTCTCCAATTCTTTAAAACAAAGAGCACCTCTTTCAGTTTTTTTATAGGAAACCGAAATATGCAATTTTCTATGCTTAAGCCAACTATTAGTAGGAAGAGCGTCTCTGTTAAGCCTCCACCAGAAACAGAATTCTCTAGTTTTGTAATTTGATTTGCTTCATCCATTTCATGCCATTTATTTTAGAAAACCTATATTTTCCTTCAAAAGACATAGCATAAATAGTTTTTTCCAGAAATTTTATGAATTAACTCAATCTTATCTTCTGTTTGATTTGGAATAATTTGAATTTGCATAATAATTCTGATCAGATCTCCAAATACATCATGAATCACAGATAAATTCCATGCTCTGTTTTCAGATAATAACTTATCAACAGTTGAATCTTCAAGATTGGAAACATTAAAAAATGTTGGCCAGATGCTAATAAAATTCTTTTCATTTCCAATATTCCATCTCACAAGAGGCTTTAGATGTTTCACCATCTGGAAGGATTTTCCATGTTGCACAATTACCTTTTTGAAAGGTAGACCAAATATTGCTTCCATATTTAGCTCTAATATTATTGTTTAGAAAGGAATCTGGCTTTTTTAAGAAAACTCCAAGCTAACTTTCTAATAAGAGCCAAAGAATGAGAATTTGCTTAAGCAAAAATCAAGATATTATCTGGATATAATAATGTGAAATCCTCTCTACATTGGAAGAGATTTTAATGCAAGATTCATTTTATTTTGCTGAAAAGCTTTGGACAGAATTTCTGAACAAATAATGAATAAAAAAGGAGACAAGGGGCATCCTTGTCTGAAACTACATTCAGGCATTATCCAATCAAAAAACAGATCATGAATCGAAATAAAAAAAATCTATGGAAACAAACATTGCATTACCCAATATATAAATTTCATTGGGAAATTCATAATATGCATAGTTATGCATCAACAAATAGTACTAGATACTATAACAAACAAAATCTAAAATGTTGACTTTTATCATACTAGATACTACCATTTCTTAACTAATCAAGAAATACAAGTGCCAAAAAACACACCATCATATTAGTGGAAGGAATTATGAAAAGAAAAACATAGAAGAGGTTTGTCCCAATGATAACCGCTAAATCACAATTAGCATCACCATCTACACGCAGCTAGCTCTTCAAAATCCAATCCGAGCCGCTTGGGGTGAGATTAGAGGCCTTACGGCTGTGGCATTTGATATCCATCTGGCCATTGCAGTAAATGAAAAACAAAAAAAAATAAATGGGTCCTTACACCAATTTCAAATGCTGTAAGTGAAGAGAGAACGAAAATTGAGAGAAAAACAAAGAAAGATGAGAGAACAGAAAAAAAAAGGGTGAAATTCAACTTCAGCAACTAGTTCTTAATCAAAGAGAGTAAGCATTCTATCATTGTGCCAAAATCACCAAAATGTTAAAATTAAGTTTCTATGACCATCTCTATACAGTTAAATAGGAAGGAGAGCGATTAATATCATTTCCCGCAGAAACACCAAAAGAACCATTTAAGCATTGAATTTTCATCACAGGTGCCCTCATTTCTTTGCGGCAGGTACAGGCAGAAGCTTACTAAGAACATAGCAATCTGGTGGGCTAATGTTTGTGTAGTAATTCTCTATCGTCTCTGTGATCTCAAAACCAAATTTCTTATAGAAGGAAATGGCTTCATCATTGTTTGTTTGTACATGCAAATAGATCTCAGAAATATTCTGCTTAGCGGAGAAATCCAACACATGATTTAACAGCTTCGTACCTGCAGAAAGTCTTGTCAGAGTAGACATTTGGTAGAAAACCAGCCATTAGAAAAAAGGGCAATTTTTAAGGTTAAGCATGATTAGAATGTAATTAGCAGATTAAGCATGAATTTAAAAAAAAATTAAACCAAGCATAATCTACCATTTAATGGGCGATTACCTATTTTTACACAAATCGCAAATCGCCCATCTAACGGGCAATTTTTTAAACAGCCCAAAATCGCCCATTAAATGAGCGATTTTGGTCTGAAATTTTTGGACTATGCATCATTAAGATTTTAATTAGGTGATTAAGCATTGCAAAAAAAAAAGGTAGGCATAATCGCTCGTTAAATAGGCGATTAGTTATGATCGAGTAAATCACCCGTTAAACGAGCAATTTAGCTTGACCAAAATTTTTTAAAAAAATCATTTTAGATTCTTTATGTCATTTAATTTTAATTAGTAATTTATGCATGTTTTAAAAAAAAATTGAAAAATACGCATTGATAAAATAATGTTAGGCTTATTTTTAAGAAAATACTGCTTTAATTCAGGGGCTTGTATTTGCAAAGGGCAAATTATTCAAAGGAGCGTATTGTTTCAGAAAGGCACGTATTCAAACCCAGTGGTATGTCTTTTGAACATATGCATATACTGATTGTGGATATTGGAACCCAATTTTCAAAAATATCATTAAGAGCATATAATCCTTATAATTTTAGAATCATTATGCAATAACAATTCATTTAGCTTGCAATGACACATCACATCAGACGACCTATAAAGTTGCCTGATCAATTTAAATCCTATTGTAATTTTCGGCTGCAAGTGATGGTTGAATATCTTTACTCTCAGCTATTTAAAGGGTGCATGGTAAACACATTGAGTATATTTCTTAAGTTTTTGTATGAGTTATTCATAATATTTTGGCTATGTATGAAGAAGCTTAAAAACGTCCCCAACAAAAAAAAAGTTCGATGATGCAAGCCGATGAATGCATACTTATATAGCACAAGCTAGTGACACTCCCTTAAAGTAGAAGGATAATCAAAATGAGAATTTAGGTGTTGTGTACATGAATGGTCAGAAGACGAGGATTCTAGAATATGCACAACGAGTTAATTAGGGTAAAATTTTACAAGACAAGAGATTTCTTAATGTCGTCAGTTGAAAATCTTTTCAAATTAAGTTCCGGGAAGAGAATGTTCACCTTGTCAGCCCTTATTTCTTATAGATGCGCTACTATGAGATAAAATGCCACATAGATACTGAACATTCCTCAGCAGATATTAATTGTAGCCACCTTGACATTAAACATATAATTTTATATCATGATTGGTGTTCGCATTTTGATAATTTCATTATAAATTTCTATAAAGAGCGGATGAATAAGGTATTACCTGATAGTAAGTCAAGAGAGTCTTCAATGCTGAGGACTGGTAGCAAGTTCTATCAGAAATATTATCCAACTCAAACACAGCTACACTCACGTTTATATATGTTGATTAGTAATTAGGAAAGTTATATCCTCCTATCCTCTTCTAAATGTTATGTACGTCAACTTATTCTATGTTTTTAACATCTTATTTTTTTTATTTAGTAGGAAGTGTGTCTATGTGTTTTTCTTTGTTACGTAATCCGTTTCCTATGTATCTAGATTAAAAAAAATCTATGCTTGATAAGTATTTATGTTTATTTAGCTTTAGTTCTCCTACATATTAGTTTGCATTACTTGTACTTTTAATTATGTGAATTAAAATGTGACATAAAAAGAATTCCTTACAAAATATTAGAAATGATCTTTCTTTATTAGATTGAAACAAGAATAATGATTCGTGTTAACAACTTCACTTAGTGGGACAAATGTTTGATGTTATAGTTGTTGAATTAAAATGTAACATTATATTTATGATTGAATTAATTAAGAAATTTATAATAATTCATATAAATTTTATAAGTTAATTAAATCTTAAACTTTAAATAGTTTATATTATCAAAATTATTACATACTGCTAAATAAACAAAGTGTTGTCCCATCAATATGTTTTGTTAAATCAACTTGTAATCTAAAAATTGGTATTGTAACGTCATTATGTATTGTTACATCATTCAGAGTTGTCAAATCAATATATTATTAAATCACTTCGTATTGTTAAATATGTCAGTTCTGTCAAACTAAATTATTCATTTATCTCTTGGCTATAAATTATAATTAATGTAATCTACTTCAATGCTCTTATAAATTGAGCACATCTTTCTTGTGTGGATGAATGTAATAAGTATCCTCCATTCTCCACTTTCCCTGCAAATATTCTTCTACAATGTATATGACACAAAATCCCTTCAAAATAACTGATTAAGGAGGGCAGCACCCGATTGAAGGAATGCTTAGCATATTTCACTGATGAGGGGTTAGAAGAGATGTCAAGAGCAAATAATATTTAGCGATATTGTATGCATTTCTGGTCATATATGAAAGACTGGTTATTATAGCACGCTCACACCGAAGCTATGGATCTTTCCGATCACAAAGATGGCGCCGATTTGATTGATGCGGGTTGGACATTTTTGCAAAAGAGGTTTTTAAAATTGGGCGAACATCTAACGCCTATTAACATTTTGAAGGCTAGATATATTGAAATTGGCATCGTGAAGATGGGTAGTTTAATATAACTGTTAAAAATCCAACGCCTGATATAACTCACTACAACCTTTACAAGAAATGATATCCCACGACTGATGCATTCCTCATTGAAACATATAAGAACTTGATTGCAATTTCATGCAGAATAAAAAAAGAAGTTTCTAAGTGCATCGGACTAGCAATACATCCATCTTTGATTCAATAACAGATTCAGTTGCTGCCCTACTCAAACCCAAATTCAAGCTCACATGCAAAGGTTGGTGAGCAATATTTGAAGGCATGCTTATCTTATTTTTAACTGTCTTATGTGTTTTAGTTTAGTGCATACCTGTTAACGGCGAATGGCGCACCATGGAGCAAAGGTCCTTTGGAGCCATGGCGCATAGCGCACGGCGCGGCGGGCGTCATTTTGAACATGGCGCAAACTATATAAGAATTATAAAATAATAAGCATGAATATGAAATAATATTGTCCAACATGACGCAAACTTTGCATTTCACAACAATATTGTCCAAGAGACAAGAATTCACATTTAAAGTCCTCACCCCTTCCTCCTCTCTTATAGAGTCCAATGTCTCACAATCAAAGCATGCACTCATGAAGAAAACTTATACAAAGCATGCACTCATGAAGAAAACTTAGACAATGTATGCACTCATGAAGAAGCAGAGTAACACTAACAACTATTACTAAAGAAGATGAATACAACAATATGCCGGGCTGCCTGGGGTCCAAGAGGGCGCTGCCCCCTGGCGGGGTTCGACCTGCCAAGAAAGATACCTAGCGATACCGAGCATGTACATAGCGGTATCGAGCATGTACCTAGCGGTACTGAGCATGTACCTAGCAGTATCGAACATTTTTTAAAAAAATTTTAAGATGTGGACGTCACATTTAAACAATTTGGCGCTATTTTGCGTCGTCCTCCATGCATCATGGCTCATATGTGGCACAAATAGCGCGAGTTATTTTAAACACATGCGCCTCGCCATGAACATGGCACCGTTAGTGCGCTGCGCCATGCGCCATGGCGCACGCTATTTTGCGTCATTGACAACTATGGTTTAGTGATTTTCAAGTGTTGTTTGAGTGTTGTATGATCGTGCATACTGTGATATATTGTACTTAATGTTCATTTCTGTTGTTGGATGAGTATGTTCGTGTTATATTAAGTGTACTTTTTAAGAAGAGTTAATATTTTTTTATGTTGTTTGATGGGAATGTTCGCCTTTCAATTTAACTCGCAATTTATCTAGTTAATTTAAATTAAGTTAAAATGACATTTAATAAGGGAAGTGAATACTATATTAGCTCAAAGAAATAAAACTCATATTCATTGATCACTGAATATATCAACATATACAAAAGTCTATGTCATATAGAATACAAACATAACATCAACTAATGCCTCCTACGTCCTCTGTGGGGCAATGCATTACTACATGGTATGTAATGCTGTGATAGATATACAGGCTTAGCACATAACAAATGCTGCTCGACCCCAATAATGCCTTGCTGCTCCACCCCAATTGTGTCTGCTTCTACAACAGTCGCTGATGTAGTGTCTGGAACATACTCAGGTGGGAGCCAAGTTGGTGTAGACTGCTAAGTCGGCTGAGTAAAGAAATCCTGATCAATTTCCAAATCTTCATACGATGATAGTCCTGCATCTATAGAATGGGGGATCCGCTGTCACTAAAGTGAATGTGTCGCATGAATACCCTGTATATTTATGCTCTGAGTAATGCTTATCAAAAATATTAACCTCTCTACACATATCCACTATATCACCTCCATAATTCTCTCAATAATACTTCTAATATTGTTGTAGTCATCAGAAGTCACTAAAGGTAGCACTGCTCTCTCTGTATCCAAGAAGAAATTACGCTGAAGGAAAAAACTTAAACGATTAGGAGAAAATTCTTCCATAATGAAATGTATAACACACATATATTACTAACTAGATATCACTTTGTAGGTGATCTGGGTAGTATATAGTCGGTGGTGTTTATGGTGGCTTCAACATGTACAATGTTGCCCAGGACCTAAACCACTGCAGGCATTGCTGAAAGAAATGCTCAGTATCTACTCCAAAAGTCATTCCTTCAATAATGTATGCTCGTCTATCCTCACACAATCCAACGTAAGGTAGGTGGTACACCATCCAATTGTATCAGTTTTACCAAGCCCATCTACTCGCGCAAATTTGGGCTCCATAGGTTGAACCTTAGTAATAGGAATAAATCTGAGCTGTCGAACAACTCTATCTGGCAAGTGCCACTCCACATGAGTCTAACTAACAAGAGACACACGAGCTAACCATATTGCTTCTCTTGATAAGCATATATCAGCAACTTGAGAGCGAACTTCTGCTGTGTAGGACTCCAAGTCACCTGCCAAAGCAAACAAATTTTTTTTTTTTGTGACTTCAAACCGATATAATTGAACTACTTGTTATATTGATAATAGCAATGCATACATGACTGTCCAATAAGCCATCTAGCTCATATCTATAATTGTTGATACTATTTGCTTTGAGCTACCTTATGAAGTCTTAGTTCCATCTACATAAACAAAGATAATTAATTAGTTTATGTTAAGCATCACAAAATAATATATATTAGAAATTAAAGGCCGATGAAATAGATTATATATATCCAATAGAAAGGCCACCCAAGCAGACATGCTGTTAGACATGAAGTGCAGGACATCCAACATAAAGTCGCTCCTAATACCAAATTTGAAGCAAATGAATATATCTAGCAATATTTGCCAGCTTTGGCTTTGTCGCCTCAGCAAGTTCCCTGTCAAGTGAGCTAGTACTGATGCCCCTACAGAGTAAGTGCTAAACAAACTCAAATCCTTCAACAAAGGCAAGAATATTAAATGAATCTCAAAACTTGAGGGTTCTAAGAGAAGGTAAGATCCCATCAAAAAGAGAATGTATGCCCGACCATGTCGCTAAAAGTCAAGCTCAGCCAAGTCCAAATATGAATCCCTATAAAAGGCCCAATGCAGCCATCTCAAAGATAAGCATATTTGAGCTTGTGTATATCTCATCCTAAACTTTGAAGAGAGTCGTGGATTGAATGGATCATAATACACGACATCTTGCTGAAGATGCTAACCTAGTAGACCATCACAACAATCAGGCCAACTCAACCATCGTCTGTCAGCACCTACAACACTGTGACAAACCAATGTCAACCCATCAATGTAAAGACCCAATATGAGAGCAAAATCCTGTAATGTAATGCATATCTCACCTACAGGTAAGTGAAATGAGTTTATCTGTGGTAGCTTGCACTAAACCAAAGCTGTAAGAAAACTGTGATCCATCCCGATATACCGCAGCTGACTCACACAATCCAATCCTAAAATCCCAAACCCCTCCATAAATTTCAGACAGTTAATTGGCCACTCAAGTGCCATTAGAAGATACAAGGCAGCTTCCAAATTTGTTCCTTACATGTTACGAAGATTAAAAGTTATTAGTAACACTAAATAAACGTACGATCCTCAAAATATTTTAAGATAAAACATACCTCATCTGTATAGGCCGCTCTGTGTGATCCATATAGTGAGGCAATGCTTGGATGTAGGTCCATCAACACAACTTGCTAATCTTCATCCCCTTATGCCATAGCCTTTTTAGCTTGACGTTTTCATCGAGCTGGTTGAGTTTCTGTCATAATAGTTGCAACTTTGTATAAAAAAAATTGTTACTTTCCAACATAAATAAAAGTGAAAAAACATTAAAGTTAGCATACTAAAATATAATGTTAAAATTTATTATCAATATAAATACAATTAAAAAATAATTCGTTAGCTTCTATAACAGATGCAAGTTTTCATGATATATTAGAAAATAAGATACAATACAAAATTATATATCTTTCATTCTTATACTAAACAAATATAATAAACATATGTGATAAATCATTTGTTATTATAACCAAAATAATGGTCGCGTGTTTTATTGTCAACATATTCAAAAATTTTGAATAAGTATCTTATATATTTATGGTATGCATAATTTTCTAATTACTAAGTTAATAAGTATAATTAAGCTTAAATTTAAAATGAGGATAAATATTGTTTATAACCAATTAATATTAGAATAAATAAATTTGGTCCAATTATATATTTACTTACTATTATATATTCCAATAATATATAATATTAATTTCTTAATAAATACAAAAATATTCATATGAAATATATAAACCCAAATGATTATTCTATAATAAGTAGTTATATGTTTAAATTAACTTATTTTAAAAATAAAAAAATAATATTCTCTAAAGTCCTTATTAAAAAAGTATATCATATTCGCTTTTAATTATATATTGCCATACAACTCTAATATATTTATTAAAATTAAATAAAAAATTTTATCATAAATTTAACATGTTACTTAAACATATTTGCTTTTGATAAAACGAACTAAAATTAGTTACACAATCACACCAAATGAACTTAATAAAACATAGAGGAGAACAATCAAACACTAAATAACATGCATAATATTACGAAGTTTTTTTCCCGACACCAGACAAAACTCAAACAATAATAAAATCTTACATAAGTTGCATACCACCATACAAAACTCATACGAAGGTAATTGTTTGGCCATTACTTTTACGAATGATTTGCACAGTATATTGGGCAGGTTGTTATATTATGCCCAATCATATGACAATAACTGCATATCCTATTACTTTGATGTATTGGTTCATCTATTGTGTTTCATTACCGAGTCGACTTAAGCTTACCAGATTTCCTTCTAAAATTCGGAGGGTTAAAAGGGTACAGACCAACTACAGGATCATAAGTTGGCCAGTACTCTTTATCTGGTATTGTGTTAAATTCATCTGAGTAAGTTATCCTAAAGTTATTCATCGTGTAAAACTCCGAAACATAATCCAGATAACTTATCCTAAAAAAAGTAGTTAAATTGATTACATGGGCACATAACATGTGATAAATAATAATCCTTTTACAACTACACAAACTACTAGCACCCGGTGTGACGTCCACACAGTAGGAACTTAAGGACAACAAATACTTAAAACTCACGCATATTAATCTGCAAAGGTTATGATATTCTTCTTGCATCAATTTCATGTTTTGCAATTTAGCCTGAACTCATGTAGAGAACATATTTTTATTATGGTTCAGTAGTAATAATCTTAAGCTGTTGGACAAACATTCGAACAATATTATAATATATGACAATAATAAAAACTTGCACTAGTAACCCACATATTCTCTTTAATATGTCATTAAAAGCTTCTTATATGTTATTTGTCATTATTCCATATCAGAACCAACCATCAAATATCAAGATCAACTTTGAAACATTCCTTTTAACTAACCATTGATGAAGTTCAGGTTTTATTTTGATTATATCTAACATGCTCTGATTGAATATTTCTGCATCATTGATATCATTTGATGTGTATATCTTATGGCATAGAAACTCCACATCAGCAGTATAAGATAATATCAATGTGCTAAAACTTAGAATATGTCCTTGTATTCACGCACCAACCTAGCATACTGATCAGATATGATACAAATATTATTTCTAATAGCAATATAAGGGAATAAATCATGAATCATAGTAAGAAATCATATCCAAGAATCATTGCACTCTGACTCTACAATTCTAAAAGCTAATGAGAATGTCATTATTTGCATCAAACCCAACAACTATGAATAATATTCCCCTATATTTACTCAATAAGAAAGCTCCATCAAGGCTGAGGACGGACCGACAAAATCTTCAACCAATGATAGATGGGCCGAAAGCCCAAAATAACCTTTGAAATATATATAAACTAAAGAATTGAATTTTATAAACATTTTCGGGCATAACTGCAATAATAGCTTCCATTAAAAAATTCAATAATCAAAAAGACTCCTCCCAACTGCTAATAATCTTCCGAAGTGAATCACATGCTTTCACATATGAAACTTTTATGTTAAACTTTGCCTCAAATCGATATAACCTAGAGAAACAATTGAAAAAGTTGAGATAAAGTTTGACATAAAAGTTTCATACATGAAAGTATGGGATGAACGTCAAAAGGCTATTAAGAAAGTGTTTGACAATTGGGAGGAGTCTTATTGATCACTAAATTTGTTTATGGAAATTATTGTTCCAATTATACCCGAAACTGTTATAAAATCTAATCCACTAGTTCGCATAGATTTCAAATGTTATTTTGAGCTTTTGGCCCATCTATCATCGGTTGGAAACTATGTTGCACGGATACTCCTATTTATGAGGCATGCTATATCGGACACGTGTCGGATACGGATACGCCTCCGATATGGCACAGATACGTGTCGGATACGGCTTTGCCGTGTCCAATTAAAATATAATTTAAATTTGACTGGACACGCATATCGGATATGCGTGTCCTATTAAAAAAAAATGGAGCCGCAATTTACCCTATTCTTTTCGGCTTTCCACCATTTCCGCTCAATATACATATTCATTTATGCGGCTGAAACATTTCAAAGAGCTAGGTTTTCGTTTCCACACAAGTGTTCATCTTCTTCGTTATAGTAGAAGGAGCGGCTCGATGACGCGAGCATAGAAGCAAACAGGATCATCCTTTGTCAACAAAGAGGCTTGACGACGCGAGCATTAAAGTCGATAGAATCATCCTTCGTCGACGAAGCGGCTCAACAACGCGAACAGTGAAGGCGACGTGAGCAGTGAAGGTTCGTTTCTTTGGTCGTTCTTCGTTTTCTTTTGGGCATCAACTGCATCAGTTAGGATAAGTCTTCTGAATTATATTTCAAACTTTTACACGATGAATAACTTCAAGATGACTTACTCAGATGAATTTCACTTAACACTAGATGAGTACTTGTTAATTCTTGATCCTACTGCTGATATGTACCCTTTGAGCCCTCCGAACATTAGGAGATCTGGTAAACCCAAGTCAACTGGATACAGAAACATAATAGATAAACTAAGGCATCAAAGTAGTCAAGTATGCAATTATGGTCATATAATTGGGCATAATAGAACAACATATCCAACATGCCGTGCAAATCATTCGTAAAAGTACTGACCAATCACTTATATCTGTATAAGTTCTATGTGGTGATGTATAAGTTGTGTAAGATTTTAGAGTTGTTTGAATTTTGTCTAGTGTTAGGAAAAAACTTCGTAGTATTATACAAGTTATCTAATATTTGATTATTCTCCTCATATATTTTATTAAGTTCATTTGATATGATTGTGCAACTAATTTAGTTTGTTTTATAAAAAGCAAATACTTTTAGATAAATTACTAAAATTATGATAATGATTTTTTATTTAATTTTCATAATAATATAAGACTTGTATGTCAAAATATAATTGAAAGCGAATATTATATACTTTTTAATAAGGTCTTTTAAGGAATATTATTTTTTTTTATATAAGTTATTTTAAACATGTAACTACTTATTATAAAAAAATCATTTTGGTTGATAAATTTTATATGAATGTTTTTTTTATTTATTAGGAAATTAGTATTTATATATTATTTGAACATATAATAGGAAGTAAATATATAATTGAATCAAATCTATTTATTTTAATATTAATTAGTTATAGACAATATTTATACTCATTCTAAATTTTAACTTAGTAATTAGAAAATTATGCATATCATAAATATATAAAATACTTATTCAAAATTTTTGAACATGTTTAAGATAAATCTTACGGACACCATTTTAGATATGATAATAAATGATTTATCACATATGTTTAGTATATTTGTTTAATATATATATATATAATTTTTCATTGTCTTATTTTCTAATATATCATGAAAACTTACATCTGTTATAGAAACTAACGAATTATTTTTTCAGTTGTATTTATATTGACAATCATTTCAAACATTACATTTATTTAGTATGTTAACTTTAATGTTTTTTTCACTTTTATTTATATTGAAAAGTAACGAATTTTTGTATATAAAGTTGCAATTATTATGACAGAAAATGAATCAGCTCGACAAAAACATCAAGCTAAAAAGGCTATAGCATATGGGTATAAAGATCAGCAAGTTGTATTGATAAACATACATCCCAGCATTGCCTCACTATGTGAACCACACAGAGCGGCCCATCCAAATGAGATATGAATTATCTTAAAATATTATGAGGATCGTACATTTATATAGTGTTACTAATGACTTTCAATATTCATAACATACAGGGAATAATTTTGGAAGCTATCTCGCATCTTATAATGGTATATGAGTGGCCAATCAACTGTTCGAGATTTATGAAAGGGCTTCAAATCTTAGGATTGAATTGTGTGAGTCAGTTGCAGTATATCAGGATGGATCACAATTTTCTTACAACTTTGGTTGAGCGTTGGTCACCACAGACAAACTCATTTTACTTATAGATGAGAAGAACATTACATTACAAGATGTTGCTCTTATATTGGGTCTTCATATTAATGGGCTAGCATTGGTTAGTTACAGTGTTGTAGGTACTAGCAGACGATGGTTGAATTGATCTAATTGTTGTGATGATATATTAGGTCAGCACCTTCAACGAGATGTCGTGTATCATGATCCATTCCACGACTCTCTTCAAAGTTCAAGATGGGACAGACACAAACTCAGACATTCTTACCTTTGAGATAGCTGCATTGGATCTTTTATAGGAATTCATATTTGGACTTGACTTAGCTTGCTTTTTAGGCGACATATTCGGGCGTACATTATCTTCTTGATGGGATCTTACCTTCTCCCAGACACCTCAGGTTATGAGATTCATTTAAGGTTATTGCCTTTGCTGGAGGACTTGGACTTATTCAGCACTTACTCTTTAGGGGCAGCAGTACTAGCTCACTTGTACAGAGAACTTACTGAGGCGACAAAGCCAAAGATGGCAAATATTGCATGATGTATTCATTTGCTTTAGATTTGATGTTGGAAGCGACTTCATGTTGGACGTCCTACACTTCATATCCAACAGCATGTCAGCTTGGATGACCTTTTTGTTGGATATATATAATCTATTTCATCGGCCTTTAATTTCTATTATGTATAATTTTTCATCGCTTAACATAACCTAATTCAATTATCTTTGTTTATGTGGGTGAAACCAAGAATTCATAAGGCAACTCCTAGCAAGTAGCATCAACATTTATAGAGATGAGCTAGATAGTTTATTGGACAGTCAGGTAAGCATTGTTATTAGCAATATAGCAACAAAAAAGTTCAATTATATCAGTTTGAAGTCACCAAAAAAATTATTTGCTTTGACAGGTGGCTCGGGAGCCCTACACAATAGAAGTTCGCTCTCAAGTTATTGATATATGCTTATCAGAAGAAGGAATATGGCTACCTTGTGTGCCTCTTGTTAGTTGGACTCATGTGGAGTGGAACTTGTCAGATAGAATTGTTCGATAGTTTGGGTTTGTTCCTACTATTGAGGTTCAGCTTATGAAGCCCAAATTTGCGTGAGTGCATGAGCATAGTAAAACTGATACATACTGGATGATGTACCATCTACCTTATGTTGAATTGGGAGAGGATAGATGAGGCATACATTATTGAAGAAATGACTGCTAGAGCGGATATTGAACACCTCATTCTGCAATACCTACAGTGATTTAGGTCTTGCGTGACATTATACATGTTGAAGCAACCATTAACAGCACCGACAACATACTACCCAATAGCACCTACAAAGCGATATCTGATTAGTAATATCAGTGTTATACATTTCATTATAAAAGAATTTCCTCATAATAATTTAATTTTTTCCTTCAGCATAATTTTTTTCCTGGACACAGAGAGGGCAATGCTACCTTTGGTGAGTTCTGATAACTATAGCAATGTCTAAAGTATTATTAAGAGAATTGCGGAGATGACAGTGGATCTGCGTAGAGAGGATAATAATCCTAACGAGCATTACCCTGAGCAATGTTTAAAATTGCACAATTAGATATTGAGACGTTCTTTGTTCGTGAGGCGAGGCGTAAGCCTCAAGATGTTTTGATGTGTGAGCCTCAAAATAAAAAATTGTGTTGAGTGCAAATAAATGTTAAAAGTAAATTTTTATATAATACCAAAATAATATGTTAAAATGTAACATATTATCTTTTTATTGAATTATGAATTAATACAATGACATATTAAAAAAATGCACAAGACGTAAAATGATTAGTAGTGATAAATTGCATGAAATATAATTCAAATACAGATATTTCATGAGCAAAAAGTTATTAAATATAGAAACTGCATAAAAATATCATATAACATTAAGTTCAACTTCAAATTATTTCTTTCTCAATTCCATATTCATCTACATTTAATTTGAGAGGATGTTGCTACGACTTTGGGATGCACAAAGTGTGATTGGTTCATATATATATAGTGAGGCGTAAGCCTCACGCTAGTGAGACAAGGCGTACCTCAAGGCGGGCCTCAACCAAGTTGAGGCGCAAGCCTCATAAAAAGAACTCGAGGCGTAAGCCTCGAGGCATTTTTCATTGGAATTGCAGAAAGGCGGGCCTTAAGGCAACCTCGTATTGCATAATTTTAAACAATGACCCAGAGCATGGATTTACAAGGTATCCATATGACACCTTTACTCCAGTAACAGTAGATCCTCATTATATAGATGTAGGACTATCATCGTATCAAGATTTGGCACTTGGTCAGGATTTCTTTACTCAGCCAACTCAGCTGTCAACATCAGCCTGGTTCCCACCTGAGTATGTTCTAGACACTACATCAATGACTGTTATAGAAGCAGCCACAGTTGGGGTGGAGCAGCAAGGCATCATTGGGGTCGAGCAGCATGTGTTATGTGATAGACCTGTACGTCCACCAAAGTATTACACACCAGGCAGTGATGCATTACCCCACAGAGGGCATAAGAGATATTAGTTGATGTTATATTTGTATTTTATATGATGTAGACTTTTGTTGATGTTGATATATCGAGTGATCAATGAATATAGGTTTCATTTTTTGAGGTAATGTAGTATTCACTTTCCTTATTAAATGTTATTTTAAATTAATTTAAATTAATTTAAATTAACTAGATAAATCGTTAGTTAAATTGAAATGCGAACATACACATCAAACAACATAAAGAAATATTAACTCTTCTTAAAAAGTACATTGAATCTAATACGAACATACATATCCAACAAAAGAAATGAACATTAACTACAACATGAAATTTAGGAAAGAAACACAATACGCACGAACAAACCACATTCAAACAACACTTGAAAATCACTAAAATAAAATACATAAGGCAGTTAAAAAAAAGATAAGCATGCCATCAAATATTGTTCACCATCATTCGCATTCGAGCTTGAATTTGGGTTTGAATTGGGCAACAACTGAATATGTTCTTAAACTAAAGTTGGACGCATTGTCAATCCGATGCTCTTAGAAACTCCTTTTTCATTTTACTTGGAATTGCAATCAAGTTCTTATATGTTGCAACGAAGAATACATCATCCGCATAATGTCATTTCTTATAAAGGATGCAGTGAGCTATATTAGACGTCGGGTTTTCAACAATCACATAAAATGACCCATCTTCACGACGTCCAATTTCAGCGTATCTAGCCTTCAAAATATTAATAGGCGCTAGATGTCCCCCCAGTTTGAAAAAACTATTTCGCATAAATGTCTAACCCGGATCAGTCAAACCAACGTCATCCTTGTGATCGGAAAGATCCATAACTTTGACGTGAGTGTGCCATAATAAGCAGACTTTCATATCTAACCAGAAATGTACACAACACCAATAAATATCATTTGCTCTTGACATCTCTTCTGACCCCTCATTAGTAAAATGCACTAAGCATTCCCTCAATCGAGTGTTGTCCTTCATAATTAGTTGCTTTGAAGGGATTTTTGGTGTCATATATATTGCAGAAGAATATTTGTAGAGAAAGTAGAGAATGAAGAATACCTATTACATTCATACAAACACGGAAAATGTGCTCAATTTATAGGAGCATTGAAGCATATTACATTAATTATAATCCGTTGTTAATAAATAAATGAATAGCCTAGTTTGACAGAACTAACATATTTAACAATATGAAGCGATTTAACAACATGCATTGATTTGACAAAATATGATGATTTGACAAGTCATAATGGCATGACAATACACAGTGACGTTACAATACCAATTTCTATATTACAAGCTGATTTAACAAGATATACTGATGAGGCAAGACATATTTATTTAGCAGTACGTAATGATTTGATAATACAAACTATTTAAGATTTAAGATTTAATTAACTTATAAATTTTTTATAAATTAATATAAATTTCTTAATTAATTCAATTATAACAATAATATTACATTTTAATTCAACAACTACAACAATATCAAACCTTTGTCCCACTTTATGGAGTTGGCTACATGAATCATTTTTCTGGATTGCCTCCTATTAAAAGTCAAATTCTCGTTTCAATCTAATAAAGAAAAATCATTTCAAATATTTTGTAACGAAATTTTTTAGGCCACATTTTAATTCACATAACTAAAAGTACAAGTAATGCAAACTAATATGCAGGAAAACTAAGCTAAAGTAGTACTTATCCAACATAGAAATTTTTTTTTAATTTATATGCACAGGAAATTGATTACATAACAAAGAAAACACATATACATGTTTCCTACTAAATAAGAAAAATACGATAACAAAAATATATAATAAGTTGGCGTACATAACAATTACAGAATGACATAACTTTCCTAATTCCTAACCAACATATGTAAGCGTGATTGTAGTTGTGTCTGAGCTGGATAACATTTCTGATGGAACTCGAACTCATACTGAAGATCGTTTCAGTCCTCAGCATTAAAGAGCTCTCTAGGCTTACCATCAAAGAATACCTCCTCCATCTGCTCTTTATAGAAATCCATAATGAAATTGTCAAAATGCGAACATCAACCACGATATAAAATTACATGCTCAATGTCAAGGTGGCTACAGTTAATATCTGACGGGGAATATCCACTCTCTATGTGATGTTTCATCGCATGATACCGCATCTGTAAGAAATGAGGGCTAACAAGATGATCATTCTCTTCCTGAAACCTAATTTAAAGGGATTTCCAACCGGCGGCATTTAAGAAATCTCTTATCTTATAAAGTTTTAGCCTAATTAACTAGGCGAGCATATTCCAGAGGCAATCATTCTCGTCTTCTGACTATTCATGTATGCAAAACCTAAATATCTCATTCTGATTAGCCTTCTACTCTAAGTAAGTGTCAGCAGCTCGTGCTATACAAGCACACATTCTTCGGCTTACATTATTAAACCTTTCTTTGTTGGAGACGCCTTTGAGCTTCTCTATATATGGCAAAAACATTCTGAATAACTCAAACAAAAACTCAAGAAATAAACTCAATACGTCTACCATGCACCTTTTAAATAGTTGAGAGTAAAGATATTCAACCATCACTTGCAGCCAAAAAACACAATAGAACTTCGAATTGACCAGAGAACTTTATATGTCATCTGATGTGATGTGTCATTGCAAGCTAAATGAAATGTCATTGCAGAATAATTCTAGCATTATAAGAATTTTATGCTCTTAAAGATATTTTTGAAAAGAGAGTTCTAATATCCACAACCAATATATGCAGATGTTCAAAAGACATACCACCGGATTTGAATATGTACCTGTCTCCAAAAATATGCTCCTACGAATAATTTGCTTTTTGCAAATACAAGTTACCGAATTAAAGAGGTATTTTCTTAAAAATAAGCCTAACATTATTTTATCAATGCATATTTTTCAATTTGTTTGTAAAACATGCATAAATTACTAATTAAAATTAAATAACATAAAGAATCTAAATGACCATTTTAAAAAAATTTTGGGTCATAGCTAATCACCCGTTAAACAAGCGATTATGCCTACTTTTATATTTTTTATGATGCTTAATCACCTAATTAAAGCCTTAATGATGCTTAGTACAAAAATTTCCCTTAGAAAAAATGATATTCTTCAAAAAGCTTAGGAAAAATGTTTCCTCCGCAACAGCATATAGAGGCGAACAAAACAAATGAAAAGCTGGAGTTTATTGCAGTATTCAACTCGTGAACCCAAACTTTAAATTTCATCTTGCTTTTTCTGTTCAATTCACAGTAACTTCACCATTAAAAATCAAGCCACAATAAATAATATACATAATTTTCGCATACAAGTACAAAAAAAGTTAAGTATAACATGATAAAATGTTTGCTTGATAAAAAGCATTCTCAATATTAATGGCCGATACAACATCCAAGGAAAGAAAGATAGATCCATGTTCATGAGCAGTAATACAAGGAGTTGAAGCGTAGAAGGAAAAAAGTTCCAACTATGGGCTGTATGGGCAATTTTTTTAATCCATTCCTTGCTAATGTGTCATGCCTAGTATTGGTGCAGGGCAGATGCTATCAACGGAATTGATTAGAGAATGGACAATGCAGCAATGAGAATCAATATAAACAGGAAGGGTTAGGCATTTAAAGCATGCTCAACCGGAGTGATGCGAATTAAATTTAACATGCACCACAGGTACTGGAGTACTACGATCATGGTGATCAACAATTATCAGCACGTGATTGTTAAGTAAAAAAACACTCACTGGACAATTTGCATCGTCGAAAAGTGTTAGTCAACGCAGAAGGGCACGGTTTCTTTATCTCGTTTTTTTTTGGTGTGCCAGTCATTTTCATTATTTATTAGGTCAAGTCAACTTTTCTTTTGCCTTTCTATGACAGTTGCCCAATTTACCTGAAGTTTCTTTCAAATATTATAAAATTTGATGTACAACCCTAAAGTGTGATTCATTAGGATTGTGCATGATTTGACTTATCACACCAACAATATATAGATAATTACGGGTGTTAAAAAATTTAATAAAAAAATTTAAAAAATAAATAAATAAACAAATAAATAAATAAAATAAAATAAAATAAAATAAAATAATTACGGGTGTTAAAATTGACCCGAACCGCCAACCTAACCTGAACCTAACCTGAAAAATATGGGTACGAGTTAACCCATTTAATAAACGAGTCAAGTTTTTGGATTTTTTCACTCATTAGGTCTGGTTTCAATTGACCAGTCAACCCATTTTTAACCCGAAAATAATCAATTATAATAACTTTTTTCCTTGATTTTTTTACATGTGGGTATAATCTTCTTCTTTTTTATCAAATATCCTAAAATTTATAGTTATTTCCATGTTTATTAAATGGCTCTGGTTCGGGTTGACCCGCCAACCCTCTTTTTACCTTAAAATGACCCATTTTATATTTTCTCCTTAAATTTGTTTACTTGTGGGTATAATCTTCTTGTTTTTTATTAAATATCTAAAACTTTATTTATTAATAAGTTATTTTTTATTTTTTACCAAAACAGGTTAATGGATTGGGTTTGGGGTCATTCGAGTGGATGGCAAATTAGATTCAGGTTAGAGTTTTTGACCTGTTTATTAAATAAGTCGAGTTCAGGTAGGGTCAATTTTTGGGGCAGACCCCAGCCCGGTCTGACAAGCCATTTTGACACCCTTAAAGACAATCTCAAGTCTAATATATAATAAGTTGATAAGTCTTCAAATAAATATTTAATAAGAGTTTTTTTATGGCCATTTTTGCAGCATCTCCTAGCATGTGATCAAGTTCCATAAGGTCATTAAAAGGGTTTCATGCCAACTTGCTTGCTTCTTTCAATATGTTTATTAGGTATTTCTATTGTGATATAAAGATTTCATGCTGAGACTTTACAACTTCAATGCCAAGTATTTAACTCACCTTATTCTTTTACTTCAAATTCTTGGAGCAGCCTCTTCTTTAAAGTCTCCATACCATACAAATCACTTCTTATTACGATGAGAATGTTGACATAAATTAGTAGTGTGAAAACTCCCCTTGAAGCTGTGTGCTTCACAAGTAAGGTCGCCCTAACTTTGTAGCTTATACTGAACAATGAATCTTCAAAAGCATTATCTTGGAGAGTGATTCAATCTATATAATGCTTTTCTTCTTTTTCTTTTAATATAATTTGCATGCTTTCTGTTCTGTCTTTGAGCTAAACCCCAATGGAACCTTTCACATATACCTCCTGTAGCTTAACATATAAGAAAGCATTCTTCAAAACTAATTGCTGTCGTTTCCAATTTATGTTAATAATAAATAAACTACAATAGTACTCATTTTAGCAATAAGAGAAAATGTTTCAAGATGGTCAATCCTATATGTTTCAGCATATTATTTTTCCATACCGAATGAATTTGTATTTTATAGTAAAGACCCATCCACACCTTGCTTTTTTTTTTCTTTTGGTAGCATCACTAATTCCCAAAGTTCTTTCGAAAGGCTTCCATTTTTTCTCTCATAGCATTATTCCATTCTCATTACTTAAAGCCTCGCAAACAATTTTAGAAATAGAAATAATATGAAGACAAGTATGGAAGGATTGATGATGAAACCAAAGATATTTGTAGATGAGAACAAGGGTAAAGAATGTTCATTTGAAGCATCTATTTTTACAAGCTTAATATTACCTCAACAAGTTCAGTGCTTTCGATTGATTCAATTATTGGAATTGTGTCAATTGAGATGTCTTCCTCAAGCAACTTGCATTGGCAAAGTAAGTTGGTTATGGAATAAGCTTCACCTATGTAAGAGTAGTTGGTTCAAGAGTAGAGTTGTTTCTTGGAGTGAGCGGTATGGAAGGATAATTAAGAAAAAATTTATTTGTAAATGACTTTGTTGGGTAAATAGTAGCAAAGTATAGAATCTCTTCATTAAAAATGACATCAACAAACAAATGCACCTTTTCGTGGGAGGATAGTAGTATTTGTTACCCTTTTTGAGTAGGGTAGTTAATAAAAATATATTTAATTGCTTTTGGATAAAATTTTCCCCTATTTCAAGGATGTGCATCAACAAAATAAGTGATTTTGAATACGTCGGGACAAGGTTATTTGAGATATTGAAGTGAGGAATGAATTTTGCAAGGACTTGAAAACTCTTTTCTAGTGATATTAGCAAAATTTTCAACTTCTTTATTTTTTCTTTCTTCCCCTCAAATCTAAGAGAAAATTCTATAAGATGGAAGTGAGACCTGCAATCCTTTATGGCGTAGAATATTGGTCATTAAAAGGCAAACATAAAATTAAGTTGAGTGTTGCAAAGATGAGGATGCTTAGGTGGATGAGTGGCTTCACTCTTAGAGACAGAATGCAAAATTAGTAAATACGTGAAAAGGTTGGAGTAGCTCCAATGACAGATAAGATTAGAGAGAGTTATCTTAGATGGTTTGGTCATATAAAACGTCAGCCTTCTGATGACCTGGTTGGTATAATAGATGTATTAGATTTAGCCTATATTAAGAAAGGTAGAGACAGACCTAAAAAGACTTGACTAGAAAATATTAGAAAAGACATCTTATTAAATTTAAATGAAATTTTGACTCTTAACAATCAGGTCATACAGCCAACCTCACGTAGCGGGATAAAGTTCAATGTTGTTGTTGTTGTGAAACTCAATGTAAAATTCTTTGGTGTTACTTTCTTTTATGTGTTATATATGTGTATGTCTATTATTTTGCCTGCCCTCCTAGTATTGTCCAACTTTTACTTGTTGGCTTAACATGAAACTTCCAGCATCTTTCTTTTTTATGTCAAATTTTTTTGCAATATGTGCACCATAAGGAATCTCTATTAAACATCTTTATTGGGTATATATGCTTGTGCTTCAGAAAACATAGAGCTTTGAATCAAGGTGTTTAATATTGGTATCCTTTGTCATTAGGGTCGAACCTCCTATTGGGTGGGGTTATTGGAAATTAGAATTCCCCTTCTCCCTTTATCTGTTTGAATGTTAGCAATGATTTCATTTTGGAAAGGAAAATCCCCCTTTCTAAAAATTTGCCCCCTTACAACATCAAACATAATATTTAATCCAAAAAGAAAATCAGAAATTCATTTATTTTCAAAAAATCTCTTGAGGATTACATCTTTGTTGCATTCCATTTGGATACATTAATAATGATCCAGCTCTTGTCAAAGGCCTTGTAGTTGTTTGGAATATTCTGTGATGGATCATTCCCCTTGCTTTGTGGCCCAGATTTTGATTTTGATTTCATAATTTAGGCCACATCACGAATACTAGAATACATTTGATTTACTATATCCTAAATTTATTTTTTGTTGAATAAAGAAACAAACAAGTGTCACTTATTTCTTGAACCACGGAGTTTCATAGCCAGAACATCAACATTGAGTCATGTTCATCACAATCATTGAATGTTGTATGACTTTACTTAGTTTCAATGTCAAATAAATACTCCAATTTTTCTCTTACCTTCAACAGGATACAAACAAATTGTGAACCCTAACTCGTTTCGTCAAATGATATGTTGAATTAAGGGTTTTTAATGATATGTTGAATTAAGGGTTTTTAATCCTCCCGTTGAATCAGAGTTTCCTATCTCAGTTCCAAATCAGCCTAATCAGGACTATGGGTATTTTGTATTCCAAGGAAATAAAAATGTGGTAATAATTGGTTACAAAGTGATAAAATGATAGAGATAAGGTTATAGTAATGAAGGCTTCAAATAAGAAGATCAGAAGGAACGAAAAGCAACCAATGGCAATAAAGACTAGCAAGTTATGGTCTCAATGCAGCGATAATGGATGTCTTCCAGAAATACTAAGGAAAATAAAAAAGCACATGACTGTCATACCAATCACAAGATTTGAGAAATTTAGTTGAGTGTTTCATTCCAACATTTGTTTAGAATTTATACAATCATAGAATAACTTATAATAGGAAACATACAAAGCCCGAGAATAATAAGTACAAAATAATTACAATATTCTAGATGAGGTGGTAAAATAATAATTATATAATAGTTAAAAAATATGGAGGCATAATTGATGTGGGGAATTAATGAATGTGGATTTGATGGAGATTATTATTTCACAATAAAGACTAGCAAGTTAATAAGTCAAATATTTCTCATTGTAGGCTATTATTGCTTACTGTTGTCATGGAATGTAATTATTCTGATGTAATTTGTTCCAAAGAAATTTCAGTTCCTATTGCTGTAGAATTTTAATATTCTCTGCAGTCGAATGTGCCTCTTTTCTTGTTTTCTAAACTAATGTTATGTGTTCACTAGTGCAATTTTCATTTTGAGGATTGTCTTGGGTTTATTCTTATTTAAAATTAACACTTGCTTCTTTCAATCTTTACAAGGTGTCCGTCAAGCAACAGCTATGTTGCCACAGCCTTGGTCTGTAAGGTCACACCAACTGCACTGCAAATATTTAATTGGCAATGAGCCACACGCAAAGGGTCCGTAACTCCTTTACATTCCTAAATTTAGCTTATAATGTATCTCGATAACTAAATCAACTTAATTTTACTCAAGAATGCAGGCTTGATTTATTTGAAGCTATTACACTTCAGCTGGTAGCAAGGAGATGCAATCTGTATAGTTACACAAATGATTACACGAACATGAAAAGGTCAACCAATACATAAAAACTAATCAATAATCAACAAAGCTATAGTCAGAAGTCAATCAAATAAACACTTAACCTATTAAAAATTCAAATAAAGCATAATCAACTAATAATAGCACAATTTTTCGTCACCTGAAAAAGTAAATAAATCAAAAACGATGGTGTGCTGTGCAGAAGCAAGATTCAATCATCATTAAAATCATCTTCATCCCAACTATTTCTATACCTACTTCATGAATCCTTCTTACATTCCCCATTCAATGCTGTGCACTATGTTAACTCTAAGTTTCAGCAGAACATTTTGCACAATCACTAGTTAGTTTACCTATGATCTACCCAATTTACTACATATCCGTTCCAAATACATTCTACACATATTTACCTCATAGATTAAACTTTTGTTCTCAATTAGCAGAAGTATAATTTACATTGAAATTCTATAGCATTCACTTATAGCATACAAGGTTTAAAATTGCGTAATTAAGCCTCGAGGCGGTTTTCGTCCGTGAGGCGAGGCGTAAGCCTCGAGGCGGTCTGAGGCGTAAGCCTCACGGACACAGAATTGCGTAAATGAAAAATTAAGGGTTTTAGCAGAAAAATAATAGCAATATTGTATCTTACAATAAAAACATCTAAATGATATATGAAAATAGTGGAAAGTAAGAAATTAGATGCAATAAAATCATGCTCCAAAGTACAAAATCATAAAATATTAGTTTAATAAAACTCCCAAAATACAAAAAACATATAAAATGAAATCATATCCCATCACTAAATGGGTCTTCAAGTGAATCTTCTTCTCCAATTGTATCTATGAATGCCATGTCATCATCATCTTCAATATGACTCACTTTTCTCTTCCCTGTTCATTAAGAGAAAAGATCATTATCATGTTCATTGCTCACTTGACATAAATGTAATGTAATAGCATATAAGAAGTTGTGGAATACCTTTACTTGATTGTTGTGCTGCAGAGCTAGTGGATGTGTGTGGTGTAGTACTAGTGGATGTGCCCACTTGATTTGCTTCGCCCCTCAAGACATCCACACTTAGATCTTCTAACTGTAAGTCTAATAATGGCAAATCTGTCTCATCATCTATGAACCACTCATTATCAGACGACACATCATCACACACTAATGGGTCTTCATCATCCTTCAACCCCTTATTCCTCAACCTCCTCTCTCTTAAACTCTTATTGTGCATAATATATACGAGAGAGTTCATTCTGAGTGTTGATAGCCGATTTCTTCTCTTTGTTTGCACTTGGCTATATGTACTCCAGTTTCGCTCACACCCAGAAGAAGAACAAGTGAGGCCCAACACTCGTACAGCAAATTGCGTGCACCTCAAGGCGCGCCTCTAATTGTGCAATTTTAAACAGAGATAGCATATAATATTGCTAAAGCACTTCTCTAATTTACTCGCCCAACATCAATTCCAAATGTTAAATCATTATCTATAATCTTATATAAGATACTCCATTCCACTTAATTATCATGTGATGTTCCAATAATAGTGACTATCAATTTCCAATCCACAAAAATTAGGATATAGTATATCAATATTTATTATTCAAATCCCAAAAAATTTATCATCATAACATTTTCTTAATTTGAAATTTTGTCTACCTTAGAAGATGTTTCTTTTATCAGAACTATACATTAGCAAATAACATAAACAAAAGTACCTCTAGTATGTTCTGTAAATATTTTTATGACCAATATAAAAATCTAAGCATTATTGTTGATCTTTGATATAATCATATTATGATTAACAACTGCTTCCTCATTCCGCAACTACATCTAAAGCTATTCATTATTAAGGTTTAAAATGGCACAATGGGTATTGAGGCATTTTTCATTCGTGAAGCGAGGCGTAAGCCTCAAAATCTAAAAATTGTGTAAAGTAAAAATAAAAATAAAAATTGATTTTTTTTTTATAATACCCAAATAATATGATAAAGAATGACATATTAACTTTCTATTGAACTATGAAGTAACAAATTTACATACATATAAAACAAAAAATTGGACAAGATGTAAAGTGGTAAGTAATAAAGTAAGTGAAATAGAACTGAAATTCAAATATTATTGGAGTAAAACAATATAAAATATATGAATTGCATCAACTTATCATATAACATCAAGTTCAACTCTAAATTTCTTCTTTCCTAGTTCCCTATTCATGAACATTTAATTACTTTAAAAAAAATGTACATTTATTTACTAAAGAAAGTTGAAATAATTAGCAACTAAAAAGTCATATGTACTATCATTACAATGGGGATTTTTATTTGAGTCATCATAACAAATTGATTTTTCCTCTGCCTCATCCTGTAGGGTCCAATACCTCCCAATATGCTTTTTTTTCATTTAATTCAGTCATCTTCCTCTTTCATAAATATTTTTGATATCACAATAAAAATAAGAGTAATACTCCAAATTTTTCAGAGGAGATGGTGGTGGGTGCGGCTTTCATGTGATCCTTGGTAGCGGCTACAGCGGTGGTGGATACGACTAAAGCATTAGGCTGGAGGTCGAGGCAATTGAGAGGAAGTTCCTACGGCTTGGGCAAAAAAGGCGTGATTTTTTTGGGCTTTTGTATAGGATTTAGCTAAGTTTTAAATGAAAAACATACATAAATAGAGCGAGGTGCATGCCTCATGTTAGCGAGGTGAGGCGCGCATCAAGTCGAGCCTTAGCCACGATGAGGCGTAAGCCTCATAAAAAAAGCTCGAGGCGTAAGACTCGAGATGCTTTTCACTGGAATTGCACTGAGACGAGCCTAATATTATGCAATTTTAAATAATAGTCATTATCGATATATAATTAATAAATTAAGAATATTTTTAATGTAAATCATTTCCTATTAATGCCCACTAAAAAATTATCATAGTACTCTATATAAAATCGAATCAAGATTGTGCATATTATATAATGAACTTTTCAGCTTTAGACAAAACAGTGCCTCCATAATAGCTCTTTTTTTCATGAAACCTAATTAATTCATTGACACCAATGAAAATTTTTTCCTTTTTTTTTTTAATATCCTCTCATAAACTACTCATAAATTTAATTTCCTACTATTGAACATCTACTTGGTTTCATAAATATTGGCATCATGATAAATTTTCTCCCATGATGCACAAATACTAATAAGGATACACACACACACATATAATCATGGCATAGAAATTACACATTAAATAAGCATGAAATGCATATAGGCATTTAGTTCTTCTGCAAAATAAAAAAAACAATATTAAAAATTAGTAGTTAAAAAAATTTCAATGCTTTCAAATTATATTAGGAGGCTACAAGAGGAGATATTTACTTCAGCATGTGTCAGCATATTTTGTGTAGTTGCATACTTTAATATTGTAACCTATTGCTGCATCATAGTTATTCAACAACAATAACAAGCCTTTATCCCACTATATCAAGTCGGCCATATGAATTCATTTTCTTCTTTGTGTCCTATTAAAAAGTAAATGCTCATTTAAATCTAATATCATAGTTATTGATGTAGACAAAGGGGGCGTCAAATCAAACCCAAAAAAATTTGATTTTTGACTTCTCCAGCTCATTAATGTCAAGTGGAAGGTTAGCTCATTATGAGCTGGTTTTTAGTTCATTTATGGAGCTAAAAATTAGCTCATTATTTATTTAATCTTTTCTATTCTCCTTCCCCCCTTTGTCTATTTGTTTCTCGTGCTTAGCTCTTGGGTTCCCGTCCATGGCTCCTTGGTTCTCACGGTGGTTGTTGGTTTTCCGAGCTTGGGGGGTTTTCCCGTGGCTTTGGCGCCTTGGTTCCGTGCGGCCTCCTTGGCTCCCGCGGTTGCTCCTTCGGTTCCTAGCTGGGTTGTTTCCCGTGAATGAATGGGGGCTTTTCCGTGGCTTTGGTGCTTCGTTTCCGGGAAGTGACTGTTGGCTTTTCATATTCCCTATTTAAATAAGCTTTTAAATTAATGTTGTGGCTATTTGTATTCTCCTCTCATGCCTATATATAGGAGTTGTTTGTAATGTTTTAGATATGTGTTATGATGTGATTTTTGGAAATGTAAAACTGCGGGTTTCATTGGAAAAGCTTGCAAGCTTTGTCCACTTCTTCTTCTCATCCCCTCCGGAAATCTTGCGACCTCTTTCCAACCTTTCGTCTTGGCTTCTAACCTCTTTCGTCTCTCCGCAAGTGCCACTCCATCTGTAACCTTCTTCTTAAAGTGAAGCAACTTTAGGGTGTCTTATTTGAGTCAAAGTTTGTAATTCTTTCATTTTTATAATATTAAAGTTCGTTTTAAGCATTTTATGTCTTTATCTTGTATCTAGAAATGTTGTTCTCTTTTGTGATCAAAAAATATAGGGTCCCCTATATTTTTTGCTCGCATCATTTGGTATCGGGGCAAGTTAGGAAGTCCTAGGATTTGGTCGTCAAATTTTGGTTTGTCAAATTAGTTTGTCAAGTTTTATTTAGTTTGTCAAGTCAAGTCTTGTCGAGAGTTTTGTAAGTCTTGAGTCGTAAAAGAATTGTGAGTCTAAGTTTAGGTTGAGTCTTTTGAGTCTTTCTTTGAGTCTTTTTTTTTAGTCTTGTTTGAGTCATCAAAAAAATGAAAAAAAGACAAAAATACAGAAGAAAGCAAGCCAGATTAAATTGAAGATCCTATGGATAGGTGGATTCCTTCAAAATCAACAAATCCTCTAGAGTATGAACTATACAAACTTCAATTATGGATGCACATACGTACAGAAAGGTACTTCAAGAAAAAACAGCGTTTACAAGATAAATTTCTAAAAGAACGAGATGAGATCATGCAGAAATATGAAGTCCTCATTAATGAACTGGATGCTCCGTCCCCACCTCCTCAAGAGAATCAAAAGCTAACTCATCGGGGGATGAGTTCTTTAAGAAGGGGAGAATCTGATGTAGACAAAGGGGGGGGGGGGGCTGAAATTTTAGCTCATTTATGAGCTGGTCTTTAGTTCATTTATTGAACTAAGGGTTAGCTCATTATTAGCAAACATTTTAGTTCATATTTATCTTTTATTAAATGTACTTTTTATGTTTTTCATTATAGTTGTCTCTTGGAATTCCAAACCAGCTTTTGGAATTCCAAGATTTGTTTTTCCCATGTGTGGCTCCTTGGCTTCCACCATGGGGTAATGTTTTTTGTGCTTTTGCCCTTGGATGTCCGGGCAGCTGCTGGTTTTTCGCGCCTGGGATGATTCCCATGGTTGTGGCTCCTTGGTTCCGGGCGGTCTCCTTGGCTCCCGTGGTTGCCCCTTCAGTTCCTTGGCTTGGGCTATTTTTCCGTGAAAAGCAATTAGGTTTTTAATGTTTGGAATTCCTATGTGAATTCATTATTTGTGTCCTTTGGTATTCCTCTTTCAAACCTATAAATATGAGGGGTTATGTACTGTTTGAAAAAGTTGAATGATATATGATTTTTGGAAATGTAAACCTGCGGATTTCATGGAAAAGCTTGCGAGCTTTGTCGGTCTTCTTTCTCATCCCCTCCGAAAATCTTGTGAGCTCTTTTCAACCTTTCGTCTCGGCTTCTAATCTCTTTCATATCTCCGCAAGTGCCACTCCACCTATATCCCTCTTCTCTAAGTAAAGCAACTTTAGGGTGTTTTTGATTTCGAGTCAAGATTGTAAGTCGTTGTAATTTTGTTTTTTTAAATTTCTAAGTCGGTCTTAGATTTGAAATGTAAGAGTTTGTTCTTCCTCATCTTAGTCGCTTCATCTTTCGTGAATTAGTGGGTCGTCGGTTAAGGATAAATCACTCGTGCGGGCGAGGGGTATAGGCTCCCCTATATTTCTTGCCCCCACCAGTTATTCTCCACTCATTTGATATACTACGTTTATTTTACTTAATTCTTATATCTTATGTTACTTTGTCATGTTAATATTTATATTGCAATTCTATTTCGCGCAATTTGTCATTTCATATATAGGTCAATCTAATACTTTTTACTACATTAGAATATTAATATAGAATTATGTAATATATCAATTGATTATGATGCTAACAATTAACTTTTAACTTTCATTTTAATTTTAGTTTATGCAATTTTTGGATTGGGAGGCTAATGCCTTGAGGCTAACACAATGCCTCACAGATAGAAAAAACTTCAATATTCAATTAAGCAATGTTAAATCTTGTTCTAGAGTAATCAAGTTTCTAGTTTCGACTATAGATATGATGTTCCTACAAAATAAATAATGTTTCAGAGTTTAAAAACACCATAAAAGAAATTGTTATCCAATCCCATGATTAATAGTTTGACAAATTTAATACAAATTCTAGTAAAAGAATTTCACAAGTTTTTTTCTCTATTTTCTCTTCCTTATTTAAGAACAATAAAAAATGCTTTTCAAACTCTTAAACCTTGCACCCCTTCAACTCCACTTCTATTATTTAAACTTTTATTTTTTTATTTTTATTTTTATTTTTATTATTTTTCGCAATATACTACCAATGAAAGTAAGCTCATTATAAATTTTCTTGTATGTTATGTTCCTTAAATGATAAGGCAAATAAATGTGATTTCAATTTGGTGTTAATCTTAGGAGGCAAGATACATCGCTATAACGACAATTGAGATTCGAATTCTAAACTTTAACATGGTCATCCAAAAGTCCACAAATTAAAAGGGTTTCAAGAAAAAGTTTACTGCAAAAACTTCAAAGGATTTACATAATAAATTGTTAGGTTCACTCAAAAAGGACAGCTCCCCAAGCATGCTCCTCGTAACAAGCTCACCATTAAAGGCCATTCAAAACAATCATTATGTTCGGAGGTATTAAAACATAATAAAAATAAAATAAAAATAAAAATAAAAAAATATGTTCAGAAGTATCAAATTTGATGAATAAAACTAAAATCATAAATACTTGCAAATACCTAACCGATTATCCAATAGCCTTTGTTATCAATACAATCATGTCTTTAATATTACTCCCCATTACAAAACTTACAAATTTGGCCATCACACCTAATTACTTACCTATTTTAGTTTCAAGCATCATGTACTAGTCCATGGCTATTTAACTAATGTCCAACTAGAAATAAACAAAAAAAAATCAATTATTATTGCCCTTTGTTTGTTTACTGTTAAATTTAGAGAATTGGAGAACAGAGAGGCTTAATTTTATTATATAAAATTATCTCTATTTATAGATCTATACAAGATGTATTAATAAAGAAACAAATAACTACAAAATCATGCATTATTATCATAGTATAATCCTTCATAAATCAACCACCCAAATATAGAAAGAGATCGACGTGATCCAAGTGAGCCTCCCACAGATCCCCATGTTGGCCGTGAGATCAAGGGCCAAGGGACAGCTAAGAATTAAGAGCGTGATCCATGTGAGCCTACCACGAACCCCCATGCTATCTAAGGATCAAGGGCCAAGGGACGGCTGAGATTTAACAATAACACTCAAGTTGGGGAATACAAAACTGTCATTCCCAGCTTGGTAATCAGTCCCAGAAAGGTAGAGTTATCAAGTCCCTTGGTAAGAATGTCTACAGCATCATTTTTATCCTTTTCCTACACCCTATGCATCTTGGTTTCACCTTCAATAAACTCCCACTGCTATTTCTTTAGGAGTAACACCACTACATCACCATAATGAGCGACTTGGACCACTCTACTCTTGTTCGATTTTTATCAGCAATGACGGTTGCTTACTCCTCTCTGCTTCCTTCGATTCGTATATACCAACGATTTTGGCACTGAAGGCTGATGTCCTCAGAATTCCGACAATGAAGGCCAATTGTGGGAATCTAGCTCTGATACCATGTTAAGTTTAGAGAATTGGAGGGAAACAGCTTAATTTTATTATATTAAACTATCCCTATTTATAAATTTATACATGATGTCTTAATAAAGAAATAAATAATTACAGAATCATGCATAATTGCCTTAATATGATCCTTCATAAATCAGCCACCCAAATATAGAACAGCGTGACCAAAGTGAGCCTCTTATGGATCCCCATTGCTGGTCGTAGGATCAAAAGGCCAAGGCATGACTAATATTTAACAGCGTGATTCAGGTAAGCCACCCACAAATCCCCATACTGGCTGTGGGATCAAGGGCTAAGAGACGACTGGGATTTAACATTTACCAATAGTGCATTCGACATATCTCCTAATATCTGCTAAATCAAAAGGATTAAAATTCATTTATAATACTCCCTTTAACTACCCTCCTAAAAATTAGTCAATAAATTATCTAGCATTTAACAAGAATTGATGCAGACATCCAACCGACCATGCCTATCTGAGGAGCTGAAGATCGACGACCGAGATCACTTTGTTTTATTTTAGTTTATTACATGTATTTTGATTTAATTTTGCAATTTTCCATTTTTACCCTTTTGTCTTATGTAAGCCCAAAGGGCAAATAAGTCTTTTAATTTCTTTTGAGGCCTATATATAGAAGTCCAATCTCTTGTATTTGGTATGATGGAATGATAAAAAAAAAATTGTGTTTTGCACTTGTGTTCTTTAGGAAGAACTTTAGTGAAATCCCTATAGGAGGGAGTCGGAGTTTTCACCAGCCGCAGGATGGGTCTGGGCTCGTGGCCTGAAGTCCCTTGGAGAAGGCAACATAGTACCCGTCAGCCGCAGGATGTGTCCGGGCTAGCGGTTGTATCCTTAATATTTTGTTTCTCTGTTTTTGTTCCTTCTTATTTCTATTTGTAGTCATATTCATCCTCTTCCTACTTCCACCATCACGTCGTCTCCATCTCCACCTTGCCGCCGGTCCCTTACCCGCCCCATTCAAACCGCCGGCCACACCCTCTCCCATTCCCAATTGCTTAATTTGGATAATTCCTAGTTTTGGATTGCCATAATTTAGTTGGTCTTTGAATTCAAATTTTTCCAAATTTGAAATTCAAATTCTTTCATAAATTATAAAATCTATTTAGGAAAGTATTCAAATGTTCCCTCCATTAGATTTTGAATTAATTAGGATGACTTAATTCATTCTAAATCCAACCCCCAAAATTAGGGAAGCATTAAAGCCTCCTTAATTCCCTCCCTCTCTCACCCCTAGCCGCCGGCCTCATCATCCTCCTCCCTCCAAAACACAAATCACATCTTGAATTCTTGCCATAATTATTTCATCTTAGGTTAGAAAGGTTTAATTTCAAATGTCAAAGCATTTTGAATTTGAAATTCCTTTCCGAATTTAAGAGATCTATTTTTGAAAAGCTCCTTAATTAGCTCCTATTTGAATTTTGAATGAGAAAGGATTTAATTACATCTTTCCTATCTCATTAATCTAAATTAGGAAGTTTCTTTTAATTCTCCAAATCTCCTCCCTCCTTCCTATTATTGCCGCCCCCCTTAGATTGCTTCTAGAAATCCTTCCATATGGCAATGTTGCTTCTTGGAAGGAGTTTAAAATCCCTCACAGCTGCTGGCCGAAATTTCCCAAGGATCATGCATTGATTTCCCTCCATTAAATCCTTCCCAAAATTCTTACAACGTTGAGTTTACTACCTCCTAAGCCTGCAGCCAGAAAATTCCAGCCGTTGCCCTTGCATCCACAACAACTGGAAGCCTTATAACTGCTGTTTTAAGTAGACCAACCTGCTGTCCACCTATTTCTTTCAGCCCAAATTGCTATACCCTCGACAAAGAAGACTTCCTTTGCTATTTGGCACTTTCCTAGACACAAAACAACAAAGTCTCCCATGAACCCCTTCCGTTCTACATCAAGAATACTTGCAACAAAGCAATTGAATGCCAAAACCATGCAAATTATGATAACTATGGGACCTAACTAATTTGCACTTTAGGACTCCAAGAATAAAATTCATAACCAATATTCAAACAATAGTATTCTTATTTAAATTAGGAATAGTGATAACATTTAAATTTGATCCAATGAGGGTAAGAGTCATTGAACGGTGCTTTAGATTTGCCTAAGAGGTTGTTTGATTTTCTATAAAGTGAATGCAGCATAGAGAAAATACTTTGGGTTGTTAGGTTGTCTGTAACATAAAGGCAAAGGAACCATTTTTTCTATTTGGCTTAGTGTATGCAAAGTAAATTAAAATCAGTGTATTTTATGATATTTTAAAATTTTGCAAATCCAATAACATTTGTTGGAGGGGCAGCAAGAAAGTTCTAAGCTGGAGTGGCACTGCTAGAGCATTCCCACAAACACTTGGCATGCCAAAACCTATAGCAATGTGGTCTTGGATGGCTGAATTTAGAAATTCTACATACATGCTTGCTTCCTTAGCATTCACATTTACATACTTCCCATAATTTTTGTCCAAACCATCAATTGCTCAAAGACAAATCAACATTCCCACACGGAATGTTTCAATTCGGATCATAAACCTGCATGTATGCATCGACGGGCTGTTCATGCAAGGAGTCTCGAACTTCGTCCAACTTTTGTTTCATCATCTGTTCTAACTGAAGCAGCATTACGATCTATTTGTTCAATCTCAACAAACCTATTCATGACTTCCCCACTCCAAAACTCAGCAAGCCACGACTTACCGGCGCAGCTGAAGCATTGAAGTTGAAAAGTTGGGGCTTCCGTTCCAGTTCCAGTTCCGTACGCACGTAGAGGTGCAAGAAAGTAAATCTGACGGGGACAAAACGTCGTCGACAGAGGCGAAGGAGCTTTTTAGCGACTCATTCAAAAGTCTACTTTACGCGAAGCAGGCGAAGTCGAACATCAACGTAGAAAAGAAGAAAGGTTACCGCGACATTTGAGGAAGAAACGAACCGCAGGCTTCTCTCTCACGCCGTATGAATTCATTTTTCGCTTGATTTGAGCAGATTTCATTTACACGTGAAATGAGCTGTAGCGGTGATTTTCTAATACATTAGGATTTTAATTTACATTATATCCAACCAAACACCAAATAGTAAGAGTAATGCATTCCTTTTTCCTCCAACCAAATAGCTCCTAAGTTTGAGAGAGAGAGAGAGAGAGAGAGAGAGAGAGAGATGGTAAAATTATTGGGATCAAAGAGTATACCCAAAATAAAATAGAAAGGATGAGAACATCATTCAAAAGGAGAGAAAAATAATTCAATGCTCTAAGGCTTGCCAAATACATTGCAATAGCATCCTATTTATCATAATAGATTCTTAACAAACTAACTCAAATATAAATAAGAATACAAAAAAATCTAGATTATCCTAATCTATCACCAAAAATCACTAAAACTACAAATTCTCCAAAGCAACAAAATAATTCAAATTCTCTAAATTAATAATGGATAACCAAGCTTGATGATCCAATTTTGAAGATAAGAACATTATCTCATCTCTTAAAAAATCCTTACGATCTTCATGAATGGTCCATAATCCTTTTCGGAAAATTTTAAAAGGTTTTTGTAGATGTTTCTAATGTTTTCTAGAACTTTGGTGCCTCTTAATTCTTTATAAAGTTAAACCCTAATCTGCATGACATAAAAAGGTCTAATTATAATAAAGGTAAGGCTAATCCTAATTTGTGTTAACATAAAAGCATTAGTGTTGAATTCAGATTTGTCCAGTTGATAATACCCAACTTTACTAGCAAATCTACCAGGTGAATTGTGAACCTATTAGTGAGAATGGAGAGTAAAGAGTAGAGTGGATGAGAATAAACTAGTAGAATCTTCACTAACTCAATTAAAAAAAAAACAAAAAGTGGGACTTAAGAGGCACAAAAATATCTCGAAAAGAGTAAGGGCCTAAAAGGCCTAAAGTTCAAAATTGCTCCTCATAACTCTTTATTTATAGGGTTTTGAGAGCTTACATGAAAGACTATATAGAGAAAAAGTAAAATACAGGCCACACAAAATACTCATATGCTACACGCCATAGTTTAAAATTACGCAATAGGAGGCGCGCCTCTGCGCAATTCGGACCAATGCCACTTTATTGCTTAGGCAATTCTGGAGTTTACTAAGGCTTACGCCTCATGGACAGTGAGGCGCGCCTCAATTCCTCTTTTGCGCAATTTTGGCTGAAGCGTAGGCCTCACTATAGGGTCCCACTTACTTAAGTTCGTAATAAAAAAACCTATTTTCTTCTTCCTTCTATCGGTCCAAGCCAAACTGAACGAAGGTCTCCCGCGGCAGCTGTCCTGCATGCTCCCGATCCCGACTCTCCCGCACCATTCTGCCGCCTCTCTCGTCAGCGCCCTCACGCCGGTGAGGCTCTTATGTCTAGCCGCCCTCTGACACTTCTTCAACCGGTCTTAGGGTTTTTTTTAGTTAAAGGTATGATTTTTTGAACTTATATAAAATCTAGGGTTTTAATTTTTTTAAAATTTTTTGTTTTATTTTGCATTTGTGCTTTATGAAATATGGTTAGGGGCAAAGAAAAGTCTAATACATCATTGCGGCGTGACCCTTCTTGGAAGTACAGTGTACAAGTTGATGTAGGAGGCGTCGAGAAGACGTGTGTATTTAAAATGCAATTTTTGTGATAAAGTGGTGAAGGGAGGAATAACTCGCATGAATGAAAACTTATCCAGCTCACATAAGAACGTAGCACCTTGTGCGAATGTTCCGGATAACGTGAAGGAAGAAATTACAGCTTATATGAAAAAGAGTACGACATCCAAACATTTACAACAGGAGTAATTTGATGAAAGGGTCAAACATGATGCTTACTTCGGGAGTGATAATGAAAAGAGCTCTTCCTCCACTATACATAATAGATGTGTGCAGGATTCTATGGACCAGTATATGACTACTCCATGAGAGGATAGAGGAAAAGCACAGATGATGCCTGCGGCTGGTACCAGAGAGGGTCGACGGCAGGTTGGCATGGATATTGACAGATTTTTTTTTAGAATGTCATATCATTTAATGTTGTGATATCGCCGACCTACTTCAATATGCTGCGGTCTGTAGGGTTGTATGGGAGAGGGTTGAAGGCACCTTCCATGTACGAGTTGCGAACATGGATTTTGAAGGAAGAGCTACAGAACACAGAGCATAGCATTGATGAGATTAAACGGATATGGATTGAGACTAGTGTTACCATTATGTCAGACGGGTGGTCTGACATGAAGAGCAGGAGCTTGATTAATATCCTTGTCAACAATCCCTACGGCACTGTGTTTTTACGATCAGTTGAAACTTCAGATGAGGTTAAAATGCTGAATTCATTTTCAATTTACTAGATGGTGTTGTTGAGGAGATTGGGGAGCAATTGGTTATTCAGGTGGTGACTGACAATGCCAGTGCATACAAAGCAGCTAGTCAGATGTTGATGGAGAAGAGGAAACACTTGTATTGGACTCCCTGCGCAGCACACTATATCGATCTCATATTGAAGGAACTTGGTGATTTACCTCAACATAAGAATGCTCTTTCAAGGGCGAAGAAGATCACAAAGTTCATATACAACCACTCATGGGTCTTAGCCTTAATGAGAAAGTTTTCAAAAAAGGAAATCATTTGTCCTACAACCACTATGTTTGTTATTACATTTGTTCACTGCAAATCATTTTCAATTCCTAATGCAAATTTATTCTACAGGTTTGCCACATCTTATTTGACACTGCAGAGCCTGTTGGATGTGAGACAACCTCTTGAAGCAATGTTTACATCATTAAAACACAATGGCTTAATTCTGCATGGGGGAAGAAAACTGAGGGAAAGGAAATACAAAGACTTATCAAACCTGATGAAACTCAACTCATAAATAAATTTTTATCTTGCAGAAGAATATAAATGCAGCATACTCGAACACAAAATTGGGAAATAATGTACAGTTACCTCCAAAAGGGTAAAATATAATATATTTGCCACAATTTGAACCAGTTGATGGCAATTCCAAGTGAATTATCCAAAATGATGCTACGTGACAACTTAAAAAGCATTCAAATATGATGATACTGCTACCTCTGAAAAAAGTGACCATTGCAAAGTAAAGCTCCAAAACCAAAACCATTCACAGAAACACTGAAATCAAAGCCCATCCAGCAAATAAGAGCGTTAAGTTGTATACTTCCCATAAAGCTACTGGAGATCTAATTTTTTAACCTTTAAAACGAGTACAAAGTTCAATTCTAGCAAGCACATTTTATTTTTACTGTGGTTTTTTGGTGTTGTAAGAATTTTTTTGCAGTCCAGCAGCTCAATTATCCTTCCAAATTTAATTTTAGCCTTTATTTTATTTCATTTCATTATCCCTGCTTTTCCTATTTTATAGATCCTACTGACCTTTATGATTTATGAGCAGATTAGCATCAGATAACTAGAAAATATATTTAGATATGAACTTGACAAAACCCGATGCATGCAAAGTTTTCAACAAAATTAATTTAGAGTTTGAGTAAGCATTGTTCTGTTTCCAGAATCCAAATTCACTAAATAACCAAATCCCGTAGAAGAGGAGTGGCCTTTTAGGCCCTTAAGCTTCTAGTAGTAACCCTCTAGAGATGACCAGCATATAATCATGCCTAGGCTTCCCTGACACCCTAATGGCCTGCCCTAACTTGCATATGCACCAAGTTGATAGTGTTCATCATTCCAGCCAATATAGCATATCTGAGTAGACCTTTCAAAGATGACTCTAATAGGTTTCCTTCTCAAGTTCCCACAACTCATCTGGTAGGTCTCACCAACAATTTTCATCCTAGCTTGATCCCCAACCTATGATGCACCGACACTTCTCCTCAAAGAGGCGTGCAGTGTCCGACACCGTGTCCGACACGACACTCCTCTGACACTCCTCCGACATGTGTCGGACACGCCGAAAACGTGTCCGATTAAAAAAATATTAAAAACTAATTGGACAGGCGTGCAGTGTCCGACACCGTGTCATTCATTTATTATTGTTTGTCATTTTTAATATGATATTACATTAATATATATATATATATACGCTATATTAAAAAATATATATTGTCGTGTCCGCACCGTACCCGTGTCCTATATTTTAAAAAAAAGCCGTGTCCCGTGTCCGTGTCGTGTCGTGTCCGTGTCGCCGTGTCCGTGTCCATGCATCATAGTCCCAACCTATAATAGATCTCCACTAGGCCTTCGATATTATGCCAATCAATCAAAGCATATTCAATGAATATTGCACCCAAAGTTCACAAGTGAGCTCCACATGTCCACCGTACATAGTGAGCCATCTCGATTATGATAGGTGCTCCATTCATTTGATAGTCCAAAGACTACTCCCGAGCACTTAATCGCCTCTAAGCTAGCCACATGGACCACTACCTCTGTCATTACTAGTATCACCTTATACTAAGATGCAAACCTATAAATACCCCTTCTTATAGAGGGGTACTTCTCCATTCAATTGAGACTTGAACTCTTGTATCCAAAGCAAACCTCCTTCCCTTCTTCAATCCCTCTTCTATCAAGTTTACATAATAAGGTGAGGTCCACACTCTTTCAAAGGTATACATATCGTATTTTCACAGTAGGCACCCCCGCCATCTCCTTATACTATTTAAGCTATAAAGTCGAACCACATATATCATCGTATTCATATATTTCATCTTTCCTCTATCTCTATTCTCTACACCGTCATCACTGCTCTTTTAAGGCCAATTGGTGACATCTCTGAGAATCGACCTACCTGCCTCACTATCTCGATTTATTCACTTTCTTTCCCTACATAGAGACGTATTTTGAATTGAAGGATGCTCATCTCTTCCCTCTGCAGGTGCCACCTCCTCACCCTCATAGACCATCTAGCGTCATCCCAATAGTAGACCAATTTGTGTCATTCACACAAACAAAATAAAGCTTATTTAGATGGGATATCAAAGTCAACCTTCCATTTAGAAAGTTGGCCCTAATGCAAAATGCTCAATAAAAATTCTTGAAAATATGAGATATGAACTCAATGGAAACGAAAGAAAGTAAGCCTTTACAAGCCATTGTTAGCTCCTAGATAACCATATAATAAGAAACTCCATCAAATGATGAAATACAAACATGATTAAAGATGAGATATCACAGCTATATTATAAGTCATTCTAATTCACTAATAATTATTTGATGCAGACAATAACAGATTAAAATATATACAATATATTATTCCAGATATTTTACACTCTCTGCTCATTACGAGTATTCCCACAACAGCCTATTCTTTTGATCAATACAACAATTTACCTAATGCATCTTGTTCATGTCTATAGTTACCTTTACCTATATTAGAATTTGTATCCTAACTTTTGCTCTTGTGGGAATGATGCTGGACTACATAACATAGAACTTTACGGCATGCCTCAAAGAACATAAAATTCTGCTATTCACCTTTTTTTAATGAGAATCATCATCTATTATGCTACGAATATTTGGGTTGTTACAGGAGAAATGTGACAAAATCTAACAAGTAGGATAAGAAGTTAATGTTTAACTCCAGTATTTCATTTTATGTTTCAAGCAAACAACGACCTGTATTTTATTTGGTTGTTAGCATGCTCAAAGTACAAGGGTTTCTTTCAAGGGATAGACACTACAGTAACACAGACATATAGATTTTCATTTCAAGATTTATCCCTCACAGTTGTAACGGGATGATTTGCTAGTTGCAGTAAAGTTATTAAGACATCTGCATGCATCTTAGAAGGCTAAATATTCCTCTTTATCAACAAAAAAAGGGAAAATGATTTACTTCAAAGTTTGAGGAAGTAAAATTTCTTCTAAAATCAGTAAGTGTTGCGTCCCTTTCTCCATATGAAGGACATTGTGTTTTTTTCAAAAAGAAATTCAAAGAAAGTAAGTTTCAACATGCCTAAACACTTCAGCAGTCCCTAAAATTCTCAGAACCCCAAGACGTAACAAAATATATTCAGCCAGTGTTAAGTGTTTGTGAAAGCATTTTGCAATGATGAACAAGAAGATTTCCAACAAATATATATGAATTTACAAGCCAAAACTGCAAAAACTTACCAATTCCTAATCCCCTATATGGAGCCAAAACACCAAGTGTCATAATGTAAACACGAATTGATCCTCCTTCCTTTCTCTCCAAACGACAAGCAATTGCACCAACACAAATATCACTATAATAAGCTGCAAAGAACAAGGTTTTTCACAATGCTGTTAACAAATCTCACGAACTAGTAAAGTTTTAAAAAATTTCAAAGCATCCAAATCGACAACATATGTGAGTTGCATTTTTTAGGAATTTGAAAATTTTTAGAAGATATGCACAAGGAATCCCTTCATTTATTAGCAAGTACTATTTTGACATAGCTCTTGGCATTGTTTAAAAAATCGTTCAAGGCTCATGCCTTGAAGCACGCCTCAAACAGTGACCTTCAAATGATGCGATTAGGAGAGTAGATGTATTAGATTTTTGAATCAAATACCTAAAAAAATCAAATTATCTGAATTTGGTTTACTCTACGTTAATAATACTTGCAACAAAACAAGCTCCAAGGTTTTCATATCTCCCTACTGAAACAATACAATCACGACAACCAATTACATCTTACGGTATTAGCACCACTACAGTGAAAGAGTCAACCAATAATTCAAGCTGCTATCATATTCAATATTCTATAACTCTCCAGAAATGGTCATATAAAGCTACAAAACTAATTCGATGGAATGGACTACCACAAGGAGATGCCACTTGGCTAGTTAATGGTAATCGAAAAAAACAACCTTGCTATTCTTGACCTTGAGAATAAGGTACTTTTTGAAAGAGGGGAAATTGTTATGAACGCGAGAGAATATTCAAAAACCACCGAGGCCACCGACATGGCTATGGAAATATCAAGTGGAGAATGGCTAGAGGGGGTGACACTTGGGTGTAATAGAATAAGTGAATTTAAAATTATTTTGTGTTTGGCTTTTTTAGGGCAGGCTTATGTCTCCTTTATAGTGGATGAATGGGTTAATAGGGTAAAAGGGAGTATATGTAGTGAGAAGCTGCAAGCAAGGAGCTATGCAGAAATCAATACAGTAAATCTTTTCTCCCCAATTGGTGCATCTTCTTCCTTTATTCCGTCTTCTCCTGGATGTACAAAGCAGGCTTGAAATTGCTGATTTATCCCATTGACATCCCCTACAGAAGCTTACAAGATATATAATGAATTGTTTCCAGGATTTAAAACCATCCACAACCGGTAAGTGAACATCTGAATGACAAAAAACTCCATTCTTAGATGCAAAAAAATGCAGATAATGATTTCCGGATTCTAGAACCATTATCATAAATTTAAATAACTAAAAGTAGCTTCTTCGATTAACTAAACAATAGAGGACAAAGTTTAAACAAAAAAAGGATAAGGGAGATAAAATACTATGCATGTGGAACCACAATGGGGAAGATTGGAACTCCGAGGAATTATTTCCCAGAAGCCGTCAAAGCTAAACCAGCTTTAACTAGGCTGGCCAAAATGAGGTAAAGAAAAATGGATCCTCGCCATTAGGGAACTACGAAGAGCAAAGGTAAACGCGCGGGAGAGATGAAACGAACCGAGCTTCGTGAAATCGCCGGAGGAGAGGGCGTCGGCGTAGTACTTGTCGTTGTAACGCACGGGAAAGAGCGCGATGTTGAGCTTCTTCAACTGCATCAGATTCTTGTCCCTCAGGCAGTCGAGGGATATCCCCATCTCTCTCTCCCTCTCCCCTCAGTCCGAACAAATGGTAAAACTTTAACCCTAAACCAGCCGCAGGCCAACCAACCGTGCAATTCCGCCGCCGATCAACTAGCTTTTAGGCTATAGCTTTTTTTAGTGGATTCGAGAAGCTTTAAAAAATTTTGTGCTGTGCAGTTTTGATTTAAAAATTACTAAGATAAAAAAATTATTTCAAATGAAATCAAAGATAAATAAATCACTGCTAACTCATAATCAAATTTGTTTGAGGGAACATTTATTTTACTAAAAAAGAATAGACTATAAAATAAATATAATATATTAAAATTATTTTTAATATTTTTTATAAAGTATTTTCCTTAAATTTGAAAGTCACATCCAACATATTTTTTGATAAACTTCAAATTAAAAAAGATTTCAATATGAAAAAAAATAAATAAATATAAACATCAAAATATATGACAAAATATATAGACCCAAATAGTAAAATTATGAAAGAAATTTCAAAAAAAATAGTGCTAAAAAACCATTAACCAACATAGCAATATTTAGAATTCTATAATTGTTGTCATCCATGCTGGTCGGAAGACAGCATAAACACCAAAAAAGAGACGATCAAAGAAGTCACTAATATACGTCGTTAAAATTTATTTTGATCGGGCATGAATCTAAGACAAAATAAAATTGAAAGCTTCTAAAATTAAATATATGGCCATCCAAACTTTGTTTTCACTAATATACGTCGGTTAAAATTTATTTTGAGAGGAGCTATTCTCAACCACCGTCGAACTTCCACCCGTTCGTCGACCATACTTGACTAATGTCATACAAAACTAACATGTATATGATATACTTTTCTTATCAATTTTATAACTAGTAAAAATCAAAGCCAGAGCAGCACATGAGATTAAATAATAGGGTATTACTAGGTTAGTCAATTTTCATAGTGTGTGTTCCAATAAGATGTCTTAAAATATGTTTGATGGTAATTATATGAGATTCTTTTTGGTCAACCTAACAATTTTAAAATTGTCATGCACTAAACATAATAGCAAGTTATACATATTGAATCATTACCTCAGACGAAATCATACGCAAATCCTATTCATATCAGCTTCTTGCTACAGTTGCTCATCTCCTCCAAAATGGCATCAAAGATGCCCATTTACACGCATCTCGATCGCACAAGACTTGAACAAATTACATATGACCTAAATTGAACAAATGCACATGACTTGAACTAAATGCAGGGGACTTAAACAAAACAAAATGGGACTTAAACAAAACAAGGAACTCGAACAAAATGCAATGGGAACCAGAATTTAATTTAATGAATGTATAGTCACATTAAAATTTTAAAAATATTAATTAGTGTTCTTGATTATGCAAATAAAAAATCAATGAATGAATAGGGAACTTGTGCTGAAGTCTAAATAGACATGATTTGTTGACTTTTTCATAAGCAACAACTCAAACTTGCAATGAATATGGCAGCTAGCTATATCAATCAATGCACAAGCGTCAACAAGTAGTAAGTGACTTGCAATACATATGAAATAGATCGCCTACGAATGGTAATAATACTCATACAATGAATATGATGACTTACCAATGGTCATATACAAAGGAACACAATATATTTATAAGCGACATTAGAAGAATTGGAATGAATGCAATGATAATCCAGCAATCAATACCAATCTAATTGTGGATGAATATAATAGTTCCCTACCAATGATAATAGTTAACTTGAAAGCACATACATTAAACAACCAATGATCCATAGTATGTAGAGAGTAGCTCATAAAGATGGTGATTATGTAGGATGCATAATGAAGGTGTTAACCAGTGAAGAAAGACTCCTCATGAGTGTAGTAAATCTACTAAAGGAACTTCTGATGAAAATACCAATGAATGTAGTAGATCACCAATTAACTTGCATGTAGATGATGACAGGGGGTATGCTTCATTTACGTGAATTCCCTGTGCATATGGCCGTGTTGAACGTATAGCTCAACCATAATATGCTTAAGGTAAACTTTATCCACCCTCTGCAACTATTTGTTTAGGTGGACAAATTCAAATATCACTTCAGCTCATAAAGAGATAATGTCTAGTCTATAATATTATTAGGATTCATTCTTAAATAGTCTTTTGCCAGTAAGGGTGTTGCATGTGTTCTTTAATCAATGATTTTGCCACTAAATAGTGTTGAGGTAAATAACTATGACCGGGGCTCTTTGAACCGGGTGGTTTGGCTCCAAATGGCAAAGCTAATTAGGGTCACGGCTAGAGCCTGTATGCTCGCCAATAGTACTAAATCCTTGAGATATAGATCAATATGATATAATCGTTAGGGCACAAAGTCCTCTGTTAGTTAAGGTGGATTCAAATTTATCTTCTTTGATAAATATTCACCCAATATCTATTAGATACCTTTGGATGAATCAACCCATAGTTGTTTATAAGGATCCTTCTATCAGGTTGGGTCGACTATGTTCTCTAACTAACTAGACCAGGGACCGTTAAGACTTGGGATGATAGAACCATAAGATCTTGATCGAGTTTATCATCATTCCCCTATAATTCGTTTTAAGTGCAAGATGGTGAAATTTTTAATTTAGCTACTACTAAACGCCATAATATGTATCTTTATGTAACTTATTGGTGATTAGCCTTAATCAAAAGTTCTCTCTTATTATCAAGAGGGGTAATTGACTATACATGTTTACGCCTATATGAAACCAAAACTCATATCATAAAGTCCTCGCAAAATGAGGGTGAAATCTCTAGGTAGTGTCTTATTTCATACCCAATATGTCTTCTAAAAATTTACCTCATAACTTAATTCGTTATAACTCCCCTAAAAGCAAGGGAGGCCGAAGAGAGAATTTTTGGAGCCAATAGATTTCTGACAACTACACTAGGGTAAACATGTATTTATTTAAGCGCTTCGGTAGCAGCTTAAATTAACATGGGCTAAAATTTTAAAATTTTAAAAATAATAATTTAACGAATTAAAATTTCTAATATTCTAAAATGATTACTTAATAAATTCACTAAAAATTCACCAAGCAAGGTTTAAAATTTATTTTAATTATTTAATTATATTTTTATATTCTATGTACTCTCTGCATTTTGAAAATATGGGGTGATGTATCATATATTGATTATTAACCATTGCATTTCATTTGTGCAGATAGATCTACATAACACCTTAATTATCAATCAGTTGGGAGGAGGAGCTAGCATTAAGCTAGCTAATGTGGTCATCAACACTGAAACATTGGGGCCACCATCCAATTTAGTGGATGACAATTTCCCATAAATATTGCAATGGCAATTGCATTCCTCATATTCGGTATTGAATCTAAAGGGTCTTCTAGAAGGCTCCATTCTACTAAAATTCTTGCATGATGCATGCATCTTCTAGCATTACGAGTTACTTCTACCAATGCCACTGAAAATACTCACAGGAGAATTTCTATATTTGAATGCCTATCTTAACTAGAAGACCTGGCTCTAAAAAGGGATGTAGCTGGAGGAAGAATTTATGTGGTACCTGCCAAAGCCACTACTCTGCCAACTGGGTTACCTAAAAAGCATGATACTAAAGCCTCCTCATTTGGAGGAAGGCTCACAAGGAGGCAAAGAAGAAAGAAGAATGTTGAGCTATGAGCTCAACAATAATTGGTAATCCATCCATCGAACCTATTAGCCCAATAGCCAAAGCTACCAATTCCTACCAAGAGCAGGTTTACAGACCTGAAATGAGTGAAAAGAGACTTCTCCACTGACCAATTGAAAAGATCATTTTGGGACCAACAACTTGAAGCCTTAGCACATTAGAAGAAGGAGCCCAAAACATTATTAACTAGAGTATACAAGGTCTTAATGATGATGAAGGAGAAGGGGCTCATGATGAAGAAATCATAGTAGCCACCTGTAGTAAGGGCAAGGAGGAAGAAGCGACCACCTATGGTGAAAGAGAGAAAAGAGAGTAGTCCTCCCCCCCCCCCCCCCCCCCCCCCCCCAAAAGGGCCCCCCCTCGCGGTGAACATCTAGACGTATTACCTGAACCAAAAGTTTAAGGATCCGCCACCAAAAAGTCCTGATGAAAAGGGAAAGAAGTCTATAGGCCAAAGCCTTGCAGAGAAGAAGAAAGAGAAAGAAGAATAGGTTTGACATCTAGTGTATCTTCTCAGAGTTTCACCCCCACTCACAAGCAACATTATAAATGGGTACCAAAGAAGACCCATAAATGATCACCCCAACAGTCGACAACCTCGAAAATCTTCTAGGAGTTCCCATCGCTCGTTGACCCTATCGAAGGACGTGGCCAACTTTGATTGTAGCCTGCAGGTCAAAAAAATCTTCCTACCAAATTAACAGTCATAAATCAAGTGGCATCACCATTAGAAGATCCGAGTACAAGAAGAGGAGGAAGAAGAAAAAGGAAACACCATAGACGTTCAAGTGGTATACATGGTCAGGCATACCAATGTCAATAATAAGGCCTATTATGATGATAGTGAAGATGACAATGATTAGCAACAGCCGCCTATACAAATACATCGATGCCACCGTGAGACTAGGTTCATTACCGACAGAGGTTGCCGCTTTTCAAAAGAAGAAGAATAAGTGGTCATAGAGAATCCCATCAAAGTAAAAAATGTTACACTCATCAACATGAGAAGATAAATAGGACAACTGATGATGTCCAAGAAAAGAAAAATCTCTTAGTTAAATGAGAAGATGATTGAAATGATGGCTTAGATGAAGACAATGATGTAGATGATGCAAAGAACTACTACCACAGGCCCTGAACTCACTCCTCTACCCGATCCTCTAAATCTCCAAGTGCCTCAAATCTCAGGAGTGTGAGGCACTCCTGAAGGTGGCCAAGATGTTCATAATGTCAATCGCTAGCCTATCTCGTAGAACATAGCTTAGTACCTTTGAGCCTGAGAAGGTTATACATCAAGATGGGATAATCGCTAAAAGAATCAAGGCTATTATAGAAGTTGATCAGGAGAAAAAATTGGTAGGAAAGGGTCACCCATATCCGACGGAATATGACCAAGTGTCATACCTAAAAGGGTTATATGTCCCAAAGTTTAATACCTTCAATGATAATAACAACCTTAGAAAACACTTGGCACAATTCAAAGCCACATGAGGGAAAATAGAAGCCAATGATGCATTACTCTTCTCATAATTCATTACTAGTTTAACGGTGACTACTTTTGAATGGTATGCTAAATTTCAAAAGGACTCTATGAATATGTTCATGGAATTGGAAATAATGTTCATGAAGAGGTTCGTCTGCGCGACCGAGAAGATAACCATCACTAATCTCATCTTAAATAAGAGAAAGAAAGATTAGTTAGTAACCAAATGCATAACTCGCTAGTGTAATCTAAGTATGAAATGTGAGCAGTAGTTGGAAGAAGAACACACAGTACAATTGTTAATGGGAAACATCGATGATAAGATGCAATAATTTTTATAAATGGCCACCATCACCACATTTTAAGACTTGCTAGACGGAGTGATGAAGTTTATAAAGTTAAATTTATAAATATCAGAAGTCCACTCTGATAAGCCCAACAAGGCTATATCTCATGTCCTCTCTTAGACCAAATAAGGAAAAATACGTGCCTTATAATATAAACAAAGATAAAAAAGCCAATGTAGTATGAAGAGAAGACAAAAGAGGCCTATAATCATAATCTCCTATCGAAGTTGATACTTGGGGAAATGATAAGCTACAAACTTTTTAGGGTTGATGAGAACTCCCAAGACAAACAACAAAAACTGGTGATCAAATGTTCCCATCCCTTAAAGATATGAGTAATAAAGGATATTCATTTAAGAGGGAGAGTGTCACCAAGTTATTTTCATAAGCATTGAAAGTGGGCCTATAACTTTTGGAGTACAAGAGGCCCGAGGAGTCAAAATATACTAACGACTCAAGTTATTACCATCTGGTAATCAGCCATCATATTAAATATTGTTACATCTTCAAGGATTGGCTAGAAAGAACGTATTAGAGGGTGTAACTAATATTGTCGGACAATGTGTTGGCTCACCATAGAAAAGAATCAACTAGGATGATTACATCTTCTTCCATACCCTCGATTTTGGAAAGATGCCAACCTAAGAGGATCAGTGTGGGACTATGGTCTCCAAGAAGACTATAAAAAAGTTGAAGCAACTTGAAGGATTTTCAATAAAAATGAAAATCTCCTACCGAGTCGATGTTGCCTCTCGTAGTTGTATCTATGTCCAAACAACACCCTAACCAAGATTGTTCCTCAAAATCTAGAAAAGCGAAGTCTTCCAAAAGAAAAACCAAGCTAAAGAAGCCTAAGAAGAAAAAAAAGACAACTAAAGTGGCTAAAGTGGAAGAAGTTGGTGGAAACTCACTTCATGAGAAAACTTGTCAGGTCATTTCGGCGACACCAGTGACCCTAACAAAAGAAGAATATGCTGGAGAAGCAGCTTCTGAAACGTATCTAGTGATTTCATCAATGGACTATAATTCAGAAGAAGATTAGAATTTCCCAAATGAAGATGAGTTTGAGTATGATATAGAGTCGCAGATGGAGTATGTGAGACTAGAGTGTGATTGTAAACCCAAAAATGAGTCTCTAGACAATAATGATGGCTTACTCCAAGGAAGATGCTCCACTAATTAAGTTTGAGCAAGATGAGATAGCCAGAGTGAAGCTAAGAAGTGCTAAGGTGTTGTCACCTCCACCAAGGAAGAGGGTCCTTAATAAAGACAATGGAAAATAAATAGTTATCAATGAAGATATTATCCTTAAACACCCTAAGAGAAAAGAGACTTCAGCTAAAGGTATATAGTATAATATTCTTGGAACTAATCAACATATACGACGCTCTTATAATATTTAAAGACCTTCGGGAGAATTTGATTTAGGCTCTCAAAGACACTGAAAGATATGAGGTATATTTTATTACGCATAACATGCTTGTGGTCCTACAAACCCGTAATGAGCCGATCATCATCTTCACTAATGATGTCATGATGCTCGGAATGGTAGATCATAATCCCCCTTTTTATGTTCCTATAGAGAGAGACAACAATATGATTAATAGAATCCTGATGGATCCTATGTCCTTCATAGATTTCATAAGCCTTAATGCATTGAGATTATTGTACCTCGGCGTACAACACATCAAGCAAGATAAGATGACGGTGTATGGATTCAACAAGAAGGGGCAGAAGACTATGAGATCATTTATGCTCTCCCTTATATTTGGGGAACTTCATATGAAGGTTAAATTCCATGTAATTGGTGCATAAACTTCATTTAAGGCACTTCTGGGTTGCCCCTGGTTGCATGAGTATGACATTATCCCATCAACCCTACACCGATACATGAAGTACCTCAAGAATGGAGAAGAGTTTAGGTTCTTTGGCAACATCCATTCCTTTGTGGTTCATGAAGAAAAAAAAAATCTATGATTATGAAAAATACTTTTTTATAAAAGAGCCAAAGAATTTGAGTTCTCTTGAGGTAAAGGCATCAAATTCAAATGATATAAAGCAGCCCAGATAAGAATGTGAGAAGAAGCAAGTGGGGAGAAATAAGCCAGCTTTCCCAAAATGGTCCCTACTTCTAAATAAAGAAAAGTTGTGCCTCTCCTAGGGAGTGACATAGATGAAGAGGATGTCTAAATCTCAGAAGATTTCCTAGTCAACAGTCGAAGGGAACAAGAAGGCGAAACATTCAGATTATGATTACAACTACGAGTCTACCTACATGAGTAAGGTGCAATGTATAATCTCAACAAAAATAAACAACCTATCGATATCATAAAATATATTCCTAGTCATGCGTCTTCCCCTATTACACTTCAAAGAAATCTTCTCTTGAGAGGTACATAATGATATAAAGCTTGAAACACTTTATATGCCTCCTCTTAGCAAAGGGGTAGGGCCAAGAAGCCTACTATACAAATCTAGAGAGTGCAAAGAAAAACATTGCAACTAATTTAACAAACTCATTAATTTTAGAGAGATAATGATTACGAGAATGCCTAGGTATTAGCTCAAAAATATTAAAAGAATATTGCATAAGAGATCTAATATCGGTACTACCAGATGACAAGCTCATCTCCAGTTGAACTTCTGGTATCGAAGAAATCCTCATTCGTTAAAAAGGAAGGATGTTCTTGCAAGAAAGGGTATTAGATGCATTATGCAAAAATACCCCCGAAAAGATATTTTCCAAGCAATAACATATGGAGAAGTCAAATTTAATGATGGTTGTGATAAGAAGATCCATGAAATTTACACTTATGATGATCAACCTACAGAAGCCAAACCTGCACTAGAAGAGCTTGAAGATGGTGGAAAGGAAGCTACTATAGTTATACTGAAAGAAGTTGACATGAGGACTGAGGAATATACTCGTCCAACCTTCTTTAGTGCTCTTCTGCCTGAAGAGCATGTAGAGGAAATAAAAAAAAAACTTTTTATGAATTTAAGGATTACTTTGCCTAAACATATACTGAGATATCTGTTTTATCCCTTGATGTTGTAGTTCATATATTGGTCATTAAATCAATTGTAATGCCCATCAAGCAAGATCCAAGAAGAATAAGATTGGAGATCGAATAATAAGTGATTACAAAGATGAGGAAATTTATAGATGTAGTCTTCATTCATGATGAAAAATATGCCGACTGGATTGCCAATATTATCTCTATCAAGAAGAAGAATAGTTAGATCTATATCTGCATCGACTTCAAAGACCTTAACAAGTCATGTCCTAAAGATGAATTTCCACTCATAGTGTCATAACTTCTAGTTGATAACACATCTAACAATGACACATTTTCATTTATGGATAGTTTGTTAGGCTATAATCAGATTAAGATGGTACTAAAAGATGAAATTCACACGTCATTCAGAACAACCATCATCATATTATGCTACACAATCATGCCCTTCAACCTAAAAATATTGGTGCAACCTATCAGTGGTAATGAAACACATCTTTGATGAGCTGATACATCGTAAGGTCAAATATTACATAGATGACCTTATCATCAAAAGCATGGACCGAAATGATAACCTCAATGACATTAGCATCATATTTGAGAGGATCAAAAAGTTCAATTTGAAAACGAACCATCTCAAATATGCTTATGGGTCTACTTAGGAGATTTTTTGGTGTACATCATTTATTACTGAGGCATAATATTATAAGTGATACTATGTGCATAAATAGATATTATAATTTATAGGAAGTTAAATATTATGTGCATTCAAGAAACCAAATGGGTTGGAGAGAAGGCTAAGGAGATTGATAGTTTAGGTTTTAAACTTTGGTATCCGGGTAGGAGTCATACTAGAAATGGTGTAGATGTAATTATAGATAAGAGTTTGAAGGATAATATTATCAAAATCAATAGAATTGGATATATAATTATAACTTCAAAGATTGTTGTTGACACTAAGATTGTTAATATTATATGTATTTATGCTCATCAAGTAGGTTTGGATATGAGTTCAAAATTAAAATTTTGGAACGACTTGGAAGAATTAATACAAACGATACCTCTTGAAGAAAGAGTTTTTTTAGGAGATCTAAATGGACATGAAGAGGTAAATAATTTTAAAAGCATTCATGATGGCCATGGGTTTGGAATGATAAATGAAGGTGGCAAGACCATATTAGATTTGTGTTTAGCTTAAGATTTTTAATTGCTAATACCTTATTTAAGAAAAGGAATAATCATCTCATCACTTATAAAAAAGGATACAATACAAATCATATTAACTATTTTCTTATAAGAAAATTAGATCGTTTAGATTGCAAAGATTATAAAGTTATTTCGAGTGAAAATTTATGTACCTAACATCAATTATTAGTTTTGAACTTTAAGATAAAGGGACAGAAAATAAAAAATAAAGTAAAATGATATTATATGATTAGATGGGGGTATTTAAAGAATATTAACAAAAATATTTTTGAGATTAAGATTGTAGATCTTAAGATTTTGTCTATGCATGAGGATGCTAATGCTATATGGGATAAAGTAGCTAGTGATATTAATAATATTACAAAATGTGTTCTTTCAGTTTTAAAGTGAAAAGCTCCTAATAGTAAAAA